>NC_068357.1:84302533-84542533 GCF_020536995.1 Dreissena polymorpha | reverse complement strand
ATATACTCACTTTAATTTAAAATAAGATACAATATATCGTGAACAAAACCAAACAGTTGTCTTTCAGACGAAAGACTGATTGAAATGCGCTTCATATCACCCATTTTTGTATTAATTTTACACCACCACCACCAACAACAACAAAAACAACAATAAAAAACGACATACGCAGTCATCTACAACGTTCAACAAGGATCGGATCAGAGGATATACACATGTGAATTATTAATTACGTATTGCGATACTTGAAATCGTTACAGATGAATTAACTGCTTGCGTCAAACGTATTGTGCTTCTAGGCACTCAGGATGTAAATATACTACTGAAACACAGCATCTGGCGCGAGCTATGATGTCGCGTGCGCATGTATGTCGTCTGCTATTGGACCAAAATGGTCTTGACGACATAAAACACACACATAGAAACACTTATGAAGAAATAAACGCGCACGTCAAATGCTCGCGGGAATAAAAGAGTGGAGTTTGAAGAAGAAAATCATGTACAATAAATACTCGAATATAGATGCTTCACAGTACTGACACGTTTAGATATTAGCTAAAACATGCACGCGTGAAGTTTTCATCAAACTTTAGAACGCCCTGCATCTTAATTCTTCGAACAGTTTGAGTATTTTTTGAAAGACAACAGAAAGGTATGTGTTGCTATTTAATACAATTATGTCAGAAAAAATATTACCTTTCGCTGATGAACACGGTTGTAATTTTTCTCTTAATACTAAAGTAATATCCTTAAATGCCAATTCTCTTATGAAACTATTAATCACCAAGCACAAGACGCAATCTAACCCGCTCTCACATCGAGTACCAAATACTTACTATAAGTGAAATCATATTAAACCCGGAACATTGCAATGTGTAGTAACTCACAAAGGACTCAATTGAGTTCAACGTGTTTGCTACAGATCATTGGCGATTAGTTGTTAACAAGAAATCTTTACATTATAAAGATGCACATCAGAAGGAAATTCAAGTCGCTTTAACCCGTTCCCACTCAGAGTCAAAGTGAAAATGGCTATGTGCAAACAGCATAAACCAGAACAGCCTGCGAGTAACTCAGACTGTCCAGGTTTTATGCTGTTTGCTGCTCATTAGTATCTTAGGGTTGGAAATGAAGCCTTGAAAACTTGAATCTAGTAAGAAGGGTCTTTTATTAAATTTAACTTCCTAAGGGACTAAACACGTCAAAATAGTATCTAAGTGGTAAAGGGTTTATTTAAAGGGAAGTAAATATAAGTCGCCTTTTATTTGAAGGCTATGTGTGAATGTCTGTAATTGACATGCATAAAATCATAGTGTGAATGTCTGTAATTGAAATATAGAAAATTATAGAACAGTCTTTTGAAGTTTCTTTTAACGAACCAAAATAACAATATATCATGCATGTGCGTAAAGTGTCGTCCCAAATTAGCCTGTGGAGTCCACACAGGCTAATCAGGGACGACACTTTCCGCTTTTATGATATTTTTCGTTTACAAAAAGTCTCTTCTTAGCAAAAATGCAGTTTAGGCGGAAAGTGTCGCCCCTGCTTAGCCTGTGCAGACTACACAGGCTTATCTGGGACTTCACTTAACGCTCATGCATTAAACCCCCTGTTCACAGAGCACGGCCCAAATAAATGCTAGTAGCGATAAGAAGTAATCTTGTCGACCAAGTAAATGCAGCGGACCAAGATGCTAACATAAGCCATGTGTGTTTTCTTGTACAATAAGGGAAACAAGTTAGCCTTAGGACGATGTTTACAACATTTTCAAGAGTTGCCTAAATGTAAGTTTCGATCGCAACGACATTTGAAAAAATGTCTTACAAGTTACTTATTTCTAAATATCTTAACTCTCAGCTTTATAGTTAGTGAGAATGTTTAGTGTTCACTGTGTACATATAAGGAAACAAGTGACCCAATGTGTGTCCAATTTTGGCTCAAGGGGCATGAATAGAACAAACTTGGTAAAGCGCCATCATAAAGATGCTACTTAACCTGATGGCTAAGTGATGCTAAACAAACTATAGGATTTGCGGGGTAAGAGATGCAGTCTTCATCAACAACACATTCAGAAAAGCGGTAAACACCGGGCGGTGGGGGAGGGGGGGGGGGGTTAAATTTTGACCCCGATGGATTATTTTTAAAAAGACGAGGACTATTATATGAGTCGCGTTCTGAGCAAACTGGGCATAATGCATGTGCGTAAAGTGTCGTCCCAGATTAGCATATGCAGTCCGCACAGGCTAATCAGGGACGATACTTTCCGCCTAAATTGGATTTTTGCTAAGAAGAGACTTTATTTAAACGAAAAGGTCATAAAAGCGGAAAGTGTCTAATCTGACAGGCTTATCTGGGACGACACTTTACGCACATGCATTAAGCCCAGTTTTCTCAGAACAAGGCTCATATTTTGTTGCATAACAAATACCAAACCTTGCTGTTTTAGATAGAAGGTGCTTTTAGTTTGCACTACACACATTTACGAGAAAAGTGCAGTTGTCCTGCATGATGTAACATAACACTTATCAAGCCTCTGGGCGGTTTGAGAGGAGAGTTCCACTTCACAACGCAACACATAACAAATACCAAACCTCCGAGTCTCGAGTTTTTTTTCCGCTTCAATCATAAAAGGAAAGCAAGTTACGCCAAGTTCGGGTCCCATTTTGATCACATGGGGGGGGGGGGTTTGAATGAAATTTGCAACCACTCTTTAACGTATATTGTCAATTATAACCCATATCTATGGCCAGGTCTTTTTATAGAAGATTATACAAACTATTTGGCTACATTTGGCTTTGCCACTTTTCAACCCGGGATTATATTTTGCAAAAAAATGTATATGACCACATATACGATGTTACAGACCCAATGGTATTTTTTAGGCTGGCGGGTTAAGAGAGCATCAACAAGATTATTAAAGATAAAAACATGTATTTTGAGCTCTGATGACCTACATATACAGCGGGCTGGAATGGGTTGAACAACTGTAGAAGAGGGCCCATAAAGATCATTCATGTGAAGTTCCGTCAAAATATGCTCGGCAGTGAAGGAGCAGATGCCGTTTTAAGCTAATAAATGACGACGTAAACAAACCACAAGACGAACGACAACAAACGCCGGACACCCACAGCAACAGCTTATAATGTGAGCTAATTAAAGGAGCCTTTTCACGTTTTGGTAAGTTGACACAAATAAAAAAAATTTTCAGATTGGATAATTTTCATTTCAGTTATGATATTTGTGAGGAAACAGTAATTCTGAACATTTACCTTGCTCCTCAATATCCATTATATGCATCTTTAAACGATTTAAAAATGAAAATTATAAAGCGTTGACTAGCGAAACGATTGCATAATTTGAAGACATCTGTTTTTGTCGTTCTATTTTGTGATACCACGACGATTGTTTATATAAAATATAAAATACATTACTAATCGTATGAGAACGAATGGCCGAGTGGCCTAAGCGCCGGACGTTTAATCCAGGGGTCAGTGGTTCGAGCCCAGTTGAGGGTTCCTTTTTTCTTTCTTAATTTTATTCTTGTTTTTTTTTTACCGAAGCTTTTTAGATCCTATGTTTACATGTATCAATGTAAAGCATTTAATGACAAACTTCAATACATGCCAAAATCTGTGAAAAGGTCCGTTTAACCCATTTATGCCTAACGTTTAGAAAAAAGGCCTTGGCAAACAGCGTAGACCCAGACAGCGTTCTAGATAAGCTGCGTATCAGCGTAAAATACGCATTAAAAATATCAAGATACGCTCAATTTATCATTTCCGCGCGTACATTTAAGCAAGCCAATCTGGACTACGCAAATGATGTAAATTCTCTGCGTACAACGTAAACAAAAAATATGAACAGCTGATTGGCTTTCGCCAAAATATGAGACTGGTTATCGTAAAATTTAGAGCTAATTTGTGCGCTGGATTGTATAAATAGTTAGCCAGTCGGTATGTATACTCTGTATCATATAGACGCATGGTTAATTTTAGTATTAATTTTTTTTAACAGACAGTCAAGCGCTTATGTGTTTATAAAATTACATGAAGAGGTCAGCATGGCTTCTTCGAAGCCAAAACAAATTACTAATCTCAAAGTAAAATTGATTCTTTTTATACGGCAAAAGTTGTATCGGGTAAAAAAATTGTACTGCCAATACTGAATGATTTGATTTCCTGATTTCAAATAAAAAAGGACACACTTAAATGTTAATAAAACAACTGTTGAAAGTTGGCAAAAAAGTTTTCCGTGGCTAAAGGTGATGGAAACCTATAAACCATGGGCAGTTAAAAAACACTTTCTAACATAGTTAAAGTAGTGTGTCTGTACCGCGGCTATATTCTTGTTTTACTTTTTGCAAATTACCCTTCAAGCAAGGCAAAATCTGACCATTTACCTCCATGCTTTGGAAAGTGGGGGTATTTACCCACATGGGTAAAAAATTATCTAAATCGCTGCCAGATGAGACGCCGCCTGATGCGGCGTCTCATCAGGGGTCTGCGCTGTTTGCTTAAAGGAATTTCTGTAAGAAATATTCTAAATATAGAAATAAATATACTAGACAGCCCTAATTTTGGAAATAAATTGATCCAATTTAGAAGGATGGGAGAGTCCACTAGGCATAAATGGGTCAAACGCATGGGATTGAGCCGTGCAGAAGATAAATCCACCACACCAGGAAGATTTCACGTTATTAACAATATAAAATAGTAACGCTCAATTGCAACAAACCGAAGCTTAGGTTCACGCCTATTTAAAGCCGTGTTTTGAACCAAACATGCGATTTCCATGAAACATGCATACACTTGTTAATTAAGACATTAATTAAGAACAATTGTACGATACGAAACAAGATGTTTAATGTCCTGTCATACACAATACATATACAGCAAGTTTAGAAAAAAGTCGGGAAAAGGTCGGAGGAAATAAATGCAAGAAGGTTCAATTTCAATTTAAATGTTGCAGGGGGAACTTTCATTGAATCATTGCAAGGGGAACTTTGATTGAATCAACAAAGTTATGTTAATGCACATAATGTACATTAAGGTATTTCTTGGCGTTGTATACGGTACAAATCAACTTGAATTTACACGTTCAACTTTTAGTATAATGGTTACAAAGGTGAAAACTGTTAAAATAATTACAAATATGAGTTGATTATATAGAACGATCTATATGTAACCCAATCAGTTATGAGATACTTGACGTGTGATCACCATAAAAAAGGAATTTTTAAATTTCATGTATATATAATTATACAGTATATGAAGTTTGTCGTAATATACGTTCCGCTATATTAATGAAATACCTCTTCATTTACAACCTCATTGCTTATGTCTCCATTGCCTTTATAAGTAGTTCATGGTGTGAACTATTGTATTGATATTTGCGTGTACTCGAAGATTGGGTATGTATTTTTATGAAATTAATAAAAAACACAATTGCCCTTACATTCTTTTTATACATTCATGAATCATACTGCATACTTGTCTAGGGTTTATAGCTATAAATTACGGTTTTCGTGCTTTCGTATACTATTATTTTTTATAATAACCCATTTGAGAAATTGGTACCACCATTGCCCTCATGCGACCTTCACACAAACGCGCACGTACGAAGCAAACACGACACAATGCATAGAACGTATAATTGGGAAAACCGGGCTTAACGCATCTGCTTAAAGTCTCGTCCCAGATTAGCTTACGCAGTCCACACAGGCTAATCAAGAAGACACTTTCCGCCTAACTGGGATTTTCTGTACAGTTTTTTTATGGTAAAATAAAAGCGGAAAAAGTCGTCCAAGATTACTGTAGCCTGTGGTTTACTTTTCGCAGATGCATTAAACCCCGTTTTCACACAGCGAGACTCATTTGTTTTATACACAATATATTACCTTTCGTTAAGCATGTTAATAAATCTGAACGTGCTCACATTGACGAACTATGTAAATATTGGCTTACACTGACGAACTTTGTAAATAATGCCTCACAATGACTGACTGTGTAATATATGTGTCACACTGACTGACTTGGTAACTAATGACTCAAATTGACTAACTTTATAACTCCTGCCTCACACTGTCTGATGTTGTAACTAAGAACTCACGTTCCCTGACTTTGTAACGAATGTGTAAAACTGTCTAATTGTGTAACTTATGCCTCCTCACGTTTAAATTAATGTGTCAGATTGACTGATTTTGTAATTAATGCCTCCACACTTTTAAACTAATGTGTTTCATTGACTGATTTTGAAACTTTTGTGTCAAATTGACTGTTTTTGTAAGAACAATCTCCGACAGACTGTATTTCAATACTTATCTCTAACCGACTAACTTAGTTTGAACATATTTATTTCTTTTGGCAAACACAGTGTACATCAAGTAATTTACAATACAATCAGTATAAGAAAAGTATTTAAACGAAAAAAATAAATCTTATATAGTTTGTCTCCTTGCAGTAATAGTTACGCAATACGACTAACTTCGTAACTACCGTATTGCCTAACATTGACTGACCATGAAACTTATGTATCAAATTGACTGAACATGAAACGAATGTGTCACATTTACTGACCATGAAGCGAATGTATCACATTGACTGAACATGAAACTAATGTAACGCTTTGACTGAAAATGAATCTAATGTATCGCATTGACTGAACATGAATGTAATGTATCGCATTGATTGACCATGAAGCTCACGTTTTACATTGACTGCCCATGAAACTTATGTATAACATTGACTGACCATGAAACTAATGTATAAGATTGACTGACCATGAAAATAATGTATCACATTGACTGACCATGAAACTAATGTATCACATTGACTGACCATAAAAGTAATGTATAGCATTGACGGACCATGAAAGTAATGTATAACATTGGCTGACCATGAAACTAATGTATCATATTGACTGACCATGAAATTAATGCATCACATTGACTGACCATGAAACGAATGTATCACATTGACGGACCATGAAACTAATGTATCACATTGACTGACCATGAAACTGATGTATCACATTGACTGACCATGAAACTAATGTAACTCTTTGACTGAAAATTAATCTAATGTATCGAATTGACTGAACATGAATCAAATGTATCGCATTGACTGACCATGAAACTAACGTATTACATTGACTGACCATGAAACTAATGTATCACATTGACTGACCTTGAAGCTAATGTATACAAATGACTGACCATGAAACTAATGTATCACATTGACTGACCATGAAACTAATGTATCATATTGACTGACCATGAAAGTAATGCATTACATTGACTGACCATGAAACTAATGTATCGCATTTACTGATCATGAAACTAATGTATCACATTGACTGATCATGAAACTAAGATATCCCATTGACTGATTATGAAACTAATATATAACATTGACCGACCATGAAACTAATGTCGCTTATTTAAAAAAATGACCGTTAAACTTATGTTTCACACTGACTAACAGTTAAACACTGACTGACGTTAAAACTAATGTCACACACTGAGTGACTGTGAAACGTGTAACATTTTAATAGTTTGCTTCGTCGTTTCATTGGTTAAACGGGTGTCCGTACTCCGAGCTCATATCGTATAGTGACGCATAATATAGTATAATGTTTTACACCAATGCAAACAGTTAACATTCCTATGGCAATCATCAATTCATAGTTTTGTACTGGATAATCATCATCATCATCATCATAATCATCGTCATCATCATCATCATCATCATCATCATCATCATCATCATCATCATCATCATCATCATCATCATCATTATCGTCGATGTCGTCATCATTATCATCATCATCATTATAACCATAACAACCACCACCATTACAATCATTTTAGGCAATATCAACAGCTATATTACCAGGTCTCATAAGTTCATTAATAGAACTGTTGTAATAGACCTTAATGCTGTAAAATGAATGCGGTTGTTAAAATGCGTCAATCTTGTATGCACAATATACTTCATTTAATACTGTGCTGTTTATGCGCGTTAGAATATGCGTAGGAGGGCTTGTTTGGCCGAGGAGAATGTACTTGCGTAAACATGCACTGCCACTGGGTCAAACATACATGCATTCGGTCTAATGCCTAAGCTGCCATAAAACTGTAATAAAATGTCATAGCAACTGAAATCAGAGCTTTGTTTATACAGCACGCAAATAGCTGAGTGAATGCATATTTAGCAAGCGGTAGAATTTAATAATGACCATTAACATTAACCCCAAATAAATAATTAACCATTCCTAACTTATATAATGAACGTTTTAAGGACAAAACAGAATTAGCGTGAAACCTACTATTCGATATCAATAATTAAACGTACTCACCGAGTTATACAGCCTATACAGGCTATGTCATCCAAATAATCAAGATACAAACACGGTTAAACTCGATTAAGTATCCAGTGTTTATTGACGTAACATCACAACAAACCTTATAATCAGAATTGTCTTTGAGTTGAACACCAGTTTTGACATCCCCTTCCTTTCTATGATGCGTTATTACACCTTAATCCCAGTGCATTCCTAGCATACCAGAACACAAGCGCCCTACGTCACACTACCCCCACTATACTACCTTGATCTGACAGACAATCGTGTATAAACTCTGTTCATTAATGAATCTTACCTCCAAGTTATACGTTAGCTTTCCTCGAACAAATTCACCAGTGTCGCCAAACACAGCTTAATGATCACTTTATTCTTCCTTTGGGCCGCTTTATTATTTAAACATCATTCAATGATACCGTATTAAAACTTAGTTGTAAAATTTTGTTTATGTCATGATTTCAATGTAAAGCTAGCGAATAGGAATGCTGTTGAATCGGGCGATCGACCAGCGAGTTAGCTATATACCGCTGATAAAGAATGAATAGTCTGTGCGCTAGCGTGTTAGTCGATACATTCTTTAAATCTTTCCCAGGTAAAACTGGGTCACCGTAGCTCACTACAACGCAGGCAGTCGTTCTTGTTTTAGATTGCTTTAAACATCATGTGACCGAATGAACCAGCGCGTGCTGATAATACATGAGGCATAACGCTATATATAGAACGGGTTCGAACACAAGCAGGGGTCATTTCGAAATTCACAATCACGAAGGAGGTATTAGTTCATAGTTTTCACGAGTCTATTTACACATGTTTATAAATACGACTTGACTCACTGTTATCTTGGCTAACTAGTATGACCGCCTTTAAAACAATCCAACTATCTAGGCGGAGGGCCTGGGTATGTTCTGATTGAACTCAAAAGGGACATGTTCACTTATTTCGGACATATTTTTTACGTTTTTCATTCAACACATGAAAGGGACTTATTCACAGATTTGCAGATTAGACATTTTTAACGTTTGTCGGTAAAACCGTAAATGCCTTAAATTTATAGATTTAACAAAAGAACTGTATAGCTCCATTAAAACGATAATTTAAATGAGAAAAAAGTGTGTGCCCAGTGGGGCTCGAACCACTGTGCTTTGGATTAAAAGACCATGTAAACTACTCGGCCATCCAAACTTGTTTAGACAAAAGTGATCTACTTATTGTAACACATTTTAACGACAACAACAGAAACAGAATTATTATTTTTGTGCGTATGTAACGAGTTACACTTTCATCAATATCAAATGCTGTATTTGCTGATTGCATCTATGTCATTGGTGGAATTTTGCTTGAAATCGCTTTCATTTTTTCCTCGTAGGTGTTTAACCAAGCTTTTTACCTTAAATGACCTTTACATTACGCCAGCAGACCCGAATAAATACATTCGATTGGCTGATTTGAGCACGACTACCGAAACAGTATCATGTACATGATAGAAGGGAAATCGTTGCCACACATGTGTAACCTACACGGTCAGTTTGTTTGAAAATCTTTCTTACAATTAAGTCAGAATAGACTACCGAGATTTGCCAGTTTGTTATAAATAACACAATGTGACTTTAATTTTCTATCGGAAAGTATTGTGGTTTGATGTTCCATTTACAAAAAGCAATGCTATTTTTAAAGACCCGCGTCATGCGAAAATGTTACTTATGCAATATGCTGCCAACGTAGCTACAGTCCAGCCTGCGCATCCGAGATTTGTATCTACGAACGCTATTATGTTGTTTAATATGCATGCACTTCATGACAAACATTTCATGCGGTTATTATAATAATTTTAGGTGAAAAAAAACCCCAACAGTACTAAAACTTTTGTTTTTAATTTAATAACGTAAACACGTACATTTTTTTACCTTTATTTCAAAGTCAGGATATAAGACGAATAGCTTTAAACATCCGTAATGAAAACTTATAATACAAATAAAATTATATTGGAACGAAAAAAACACACAAGAAAAACGAAACAAAAAAGTTAAAAGTTTACCACCACCGGGCCGTCTGTTGAATTATATTGTTTAGCACTTATTTTATAATTTGTTGTCACAAAATTGAACAAACACAACACAATTACCACAATTTATTCAGCGATTTCACGTTTATAACTTAATATATATATTTCTTTCAAATGAAGATAACTCATGAAGGAAAATGAATTGTCACTTAATGTCTACGCCATTATTAGTTTTCTCACTGATGTACATAATTCTTTTATTGGAAAAATCTTTGACGAAAAGTTGGAAAATTGTCATTACGATAATCGTCAGAAAATGCTTTGATTCTAACTTTTTTCAAGTCTGTTATTCCATGCCTTATTTAAATTAATAGATTCAACGTATTACAGAAGACGTCAAATACAACAACTTATTCATAAATGAAAAACAATCAAACGAACAAAAACACGTGAAAAACAAGAACAACAATACCAAAAAACACACATATACGCACCAGTTAAGCCATTCGTTATTTATACTTTTCTTGACAGTCGCGTCGACGCACGATATATTTAACAAGATATATCGCCTTTTGGGCTATCTGCACAAGGGCGATATAGGTAGCAGTAGCAGTAGGAAGCAGAAATATGCGAATTGGCCCCGTCAAAAAGTGAAATATTGGACAGGGTAGGTTTCCATGTCATATTTGAGGGTAATAGGTCTTATTGTATCCCCAAATTGCATTAAATCCTGAGAATATGACCATTTTCAAATGCGAAACTGTGGGGTCATGACCTCTTGTTGTTGTTGTGTTCTTTGTTACTCAGGAAGGAAAACTGCGGTAGGCATATTGTATTTTGAGTTCTTTTTAAGCTGGAATCGCTAGTAGGGTCACGCTGTGAAGTATTGCGCGAAAACCAACTGGTTACGTGGTATTTATTCATGGTTTTATGGGTTATGGATTGCAGGTTCATTGTTTTCTGAATTGAGCGTGGTGGAGATCAAAAAGGCGTCCGCGGCTCCGAGAGAGTGTGTGTCTACAGTGGTCTGCTACCTATATCGTGTTAAATATATCATGCGTCGCCGCGACTGTCAAGAAAAATATCGTGCGTCGCCGCGACTGTCAAGAAAAATATCAAGTATCGCTTCGTGTGTCTAGTGTCGCTCTTGATGAAAGTGGTGCGAGATTATAGATGCACTATCCGGATTCCATACTTATGTGGCTTTTAAATCGTCTCGTTTAGAAAATGCATTTCCAATATATTGTGTATTTGGCATAAAACAATGTAAAGGGGATCTCAACACATATTTATTGTTCCTTTATGATAACGTTGCTGTAGTATATACCAGTTGCCTAAAATTGTTAAAATCAATAGTGCATTATATTATATTGTTTACAGATCAAAGAAAGAGTAACTAAAGGTTATTATATGTACCCGCTAACCCCAAATGTTTTAAAGAGAGAAGTTACGGATGTTGTTTTGTTTCAGCTTCATCTCCGACATCTTTTCTTTAATCTGTGCATATATTTAATTAACTGTGTGCAGTGTATAAACTGTATGTGTACATGATTTAATATATTATAATATATAAGATTTCAAAACAAGTAGAAACTTCAGCTGAGTTAGGAAAAAGAAGCTTGTTATAGAACGTGGTCCTTTATTTATGGCAAGCAACGAAGTGCCAAATAGTATGGCAAATACATGTACTATATATGACACTCCCATACCCACCGACACACTCAACGAAAAGAGCAACAGCTGTCTATTTCAAATATCTTTGTTGTAATCCTTTAATAAAAGCTGCAAAATCAGCAACACTTTAATAGTTGACCATAATTTCATATATTAATGGAATTTGATTATTCAATTTTTATTGGTGGTCTGTTTACATATATACTTATTTACAGTAAATTAACTAACTCACTAGCTAAAACACCAGTACTATCATACAGTTTGCAGTTTCTTAAACAATACATACAGAAGGCAAAAAACCAAGTGGACAAGTAATCAAACAGTGTTTATAAAGTCGATTATACAAAATAAAAATTCGTTTTATAACAATAATACATGCATGCATTTTTAAATATTGGAGTATTAAATTAATAACTATCGATAATATATATGTAATTATATATTTCTTATAACCATATGTTGTAACGAAGCTAATTAATTACATCAATATATAACAAGGGCTGTTTGTAAATCATGCATGCCCCCATATGGGACGTCAGTTGTAGTGGCAGCCATTGTGTGATTACGTTTTTTGTCACTGTGACCTTGAACTTTGACCTAGTGACATGAAAACCAATAGGGGTCATCTGTCAGTTATGATCAATGTACCTATGAAGTTTCATGATCCTAGGCGTAAGCATTCTTGAGTTATCATCCGGAAACCATTTAACTGTTTTGAGTCACGGTGACCTTGACCTTTGACCTAGTGACCTGAAAATCAATGGTCATCTGCCAGTCATGATCAATGTACCTATGAAGTTTCATGATCCTAGGCGTACGTATTGTTGAGTTATCATCCGGAAACCATTTTATTATTTCGAGTCACTGTGACCTTGACCTTTGATCTAGTGACCTGAAAAGCAATAGGGGTCATCTGCCAGTCATGATCAATGTACCTATGAAGTTTCATGAACCTAGGTGTAAGCGTTCTTGAGTTATCCGAAAACCATCTGGTGGGGACGGAGAACCCACCACACCAGCACATAATATAATCTGCAAATGTGGTCCTAAACTGCATCCAAGAACGAGTCACTGTGACCTTGACCTTTGACATAGTGACCTCTAAATCAATAGGGGTCAACTGCCAGTCATGATCAATGTACCTATGAAGTTTCATGATCCTAGGCGTAAGCGTTCTTGAGTTATCATCCGGAAACCATCTTGTGAACGGACATGTATACGGACATACGGACCGACATGAGCAAAACAATATACCCCCTCTTTTTCGAAGGGGGGCATACAAATACTGTATTTTACGTATATAAGGTTTTCATATGGCCATTGTAATAATATTATATTATTATTAATATTAATTTTGTTCTAACCCAAGCAACAAAATTCGTTTCACGAGGAACAATCTCATGATTTTAGCAGTTTATACAGCAGTTGGTAATTGTTTGGGAGTAATGGAACAATGCGTGATAGTAGTGGAATTGTTTTCGTATATTAAGCTACCTAACAGCTGTAACAAAATAATGCCAATTATGGTTCATGCTTGTAACAATGACAAAAGGATTGGCCATTGCTTGCTACCTATTCGAAACGAAAATATACTCAGCCCTAAGGCTCTGACCACAGTACAATGTTTAATTCAATGTTTAATTGGGTATTAACTAACAAGCATTTCAAAACTTTTATACAAACCACCTACGAAATCAAAAATGTAGATGGTTCGAACGTCGTCGTATATGATGTTAACAAGCACAGCAGTTATTATGAGTAAATATGACATACTTACTGACATTTAATGCATTACAATTCGTAAAATACAGCCATAGTATCGCAAAAGACATTTAGGAACAGACCATCTACATTCATTTATGGCAATTGATAAATGACATTCAAATACAGTTTTGACAGTACATTTCAAACGGCAATTTAAGTCAAACGTAGCCTGTTATTAGGTAACACGATGCATAACTATCTCTTACTAAAATGATTTGTACATGTAAGAACATACTTTGTGCAACAAAAAAAAACGTTTTATTTACAAATATGAGTAATTTGATAATGTGATATATACGTAATAATTTAAAAGTGCAGAGCATTATAAATGCAACTAAAGTTACAACCAGTACAAAAATCCCCAATATAAATTACAACAATTCTAATGGAACTATGTGTTTGATAGGTGTGTTAAATTTACTTATTAAGGGGAATTATTCATAGTTCGATATTTTAAAAATGTAATTACATGCATCTATTTACAAATATAAAACATTATTAATGGTTTAAATATTTATAGTAGTAAGGGCATAAGTTAAGTAAAAAGTTCGCATACCACGAGGTTTCCAACACGGGACAACTGGAAGCAAAATTCACCAAGCTTACCACTGCATCACACAAGTTTTTTTGTTTGTTTTTCAAAATAAGTTTTTTTTCAAACGCTATGTTGGTAATACATATATTTGCAAGAAAAAAATGATTAAAATTGTAATTTTGCCAAAATGTGGACAAAAGTCCCTTTTAACAAATTAAGATAAGCATTCAACTTCAAGCGTAACTGAAATAAGCAAATTTCATATTGATGTTAATTTATTTAAACATTGAACACTAAAACACAATTTTAACATACTTAAATTTAAATTGGATTAAACTTTTATACAATAATACATGTAAAGTTGCTCTCGATAGACGTTTGTAATTGGACAAATTAAAACTTTAACCAGTCCGACTTGTAATTTACACTTTTATATTTACATGAACTCATCATCATTTGCTAGGAAATAAATCGCAATCATTTGTTTAAGTTCAATCGCTACCGTCGGTTCTTCTTCGTCTTTGCAGGTTAGATATCGTTCTACAGTTTTTCTTAGCCGATCCTCAGAGTCCGATTCCTGCGCATCAACTTGCTCAAGAACATTCTTAGCACCTTTTTCGCCACCGATGTTGTTAATGAAATCCCGTCCGACCGGGAAAAGGGATCCGACCGCCAAAAGGTCACCAAGCCGTTGACTTGCCTCTCCACTACCATGACTAACAGCTCCGTCGTTGGTAACAAAATTATTCAACAGTTTAATTAGAGGTGCCTGTTTTAGTTTGGGTTTTGACAAATCGCGTTGACCTACACATTTATTTGATGTTTTGTCTAAAGCCGAAATACGGTGTCCGCTTTTGTCAGCCTTCTTGGCGCTCGCTCTTTGTTTCTGTTCCTCCAAAAATGTATCTGCAACACGTAGTACAATCTCCTTCACAATCGAATCACCAGATGGGTCACAACTGGCGTCGTTAAATGCTCTTGCCATATCTATAAATGAGTCGTCAAGACGGTTTAAGCATTCTCTCCTTCCACCATCTTGTTGTAGTGATAAAATACGCCTCGCCGCCTCGTGATCAAGCAAAACCTCACGTTTGTGTTCGCTCTCTACGTCAAAGAAATCCTGCACTTTTTCAAACGGACCTGCCTGTATCTCATAGATGCACGCTCCGGCTATTTCTAAGTCCAGATCGGCAACCCCGTCAAATAGATTACTTTCTGTGAAATAATGTCGCAATTTCTTAGCCTTAATACAACCAAGAAGGAACCTGAGGACGATCTGAACGGCGTCCAAAATACTATGCTCTGATGTTTCATTCCAGCATAGTTCGTTGGCATATATTTCACATGTCCAAAATATTGAAGTTTTCATGTAGTACGATTTGATGGGATTAAATCGACCGATCGAGTCAAACGTTTTCTTGAAAATTCCTTTAAGATAGGCTTTCATGAGGATGTACACCCTTTTAGCAGTTGGAGGCAGGTTTTGGTTCAACATGATTTCGGCCAGATTAAACGACAAACAGAAATCCTTTTCTTTTGATGGGTTCAAAGGTGCATCGCGAGCAATAATGAAGAACTCGCATTTGTTGTCTATGTCGTTGACAACATTCCTTGGAGGCCATTTTGCACTTTGAACTCGCCTGCAGAATTCCTCAATGCATGACAACTTACCATCTATTCGCAGTGCTGGAACGAAATCTTTTCCAGCAATATCATCGTAGGTGGCTTTGACTTTACCAATAAATTCGTTATCATGCTCATCTGACACATCTTGAAATATAGTTTCCATTTCTGAATTGCAATCTCCTTCTGATTGGTTAACCCCAGATTTTCGCCGCAATGCCTCGTCGATCATGGTGGCCAGGAAAACATTCCGTCCATGATGTTCGCCTCTCGTTGAAGGCGTCTTTGAAAATGAAGCCATTTCCTGCACGCGCTTGAATAATTTGGCATCGTTGTCTTTCATCTTTACACTATTTTGCCGTCGTTTAAGCTTTGATTCCACTTCTTCTTGCATTATCTCTTCAGCATTAGGACCCATACGCAAAGAATCTGTGTCTTCTATTTTCAATTGACGGAATTCAGTGAATGCTATTCCTACCCTGGAAGGCATACCTAGACAGGTATGGATCAAATATCGCCCAGGTACAAACTGTAGCGGGGCAGTGACAATGGTGCAAAGAGCCCGTATCATAGTGAACAGCATCGGATGGACAGTGCGCAGCATGTCCGCGGACAGATACGTGTCATCCACGAGTCTTCCACAGTAGCGCATGTCCAGACCCTTACCCCGGATCCACAGGTACAGTGGTGTATTGAGACGATACTCGATGTTAGCGACAGGAACTTCTAGTCTACCGGATACCAGAAGAAAGTCCGCGTCACCGCGATCGCTCGGTAATCGAAGCTTAAAAACATTAGAAAAGACCAGTCAGCACTTGTTTCAGAGTACAAACAGTACAATAATCTATTCGACGCCTTTTGTTTAACGTTTCACTTGCAAACATTCAATTGATCTGTCTTTTCGATGCCATTTTATTCGCGTGTTGGGAAAGAGTGGGTTGTCTTATTCAAACGCATGAGCCGGTGAGCGGGCCTATTGAAGGGACTTTAAATTTATTATTGTTAACATCGGAGCTAAAAAGCTCCAGTATAAAACAAGAATAAAATTAAAGAAATAAGAGCTGTCTCCATCCGAAGACATATGCCCCCGAAAAACGTTTTTTTCGAAACCTAAACGCAGATTTCGAAATCTGAGCGCGGAACCTAAGTTCAAGGTCAAAGTCAATGGGGTCAAACATTTTGTGCGTGTTGAAAGGCCTTGTCCATAAACACATGCATACCAAATATGAAGGTTACATCTGAAGCGACATCGAAGTTACGAGCATTTTTTGAAACTTAAACGGAAAAGTGTGACGGAAGGACAGACGGACAGACAGACGGACAGTGCGATCACTATATGCCCTTCTTCGGTGTATAAAAAGTTATCCACACCTGGGCTAGAACAACTTACCCCTGGAGTTAAAGTCTAGCGCCTTAACCACTCGGCCATCCGAGCTGTTATAGTGTATTGTGTATTTTATACTTTTTATAAGCAATCCAGGAAGTGTCCCAAAACATAACGATGAGAACAGAACTCCCCAAATTATTCAATCGTTTCGCGTTTGTATAACGCTTTCTAATTTACCGATTCTTTTCAATACTTAAAAGATAAATTAAATGGATATTTTTGAGCTTGGAAAATGATCAGTGTTATTTTTTCCTCGCAAATAAAATAACAACAACAACAAATTGCAAATCCGAAACATTTTGTTTCAATTTTGTCAATTTACCAATCCGTGAACAGATCCCTTTCAGTTTGTCTGGATCACAGCTGTATCAAGAATGTATGGATTTCTGAACATGGCAGAAGTGACAAACACATCAAAACAGTGTATTGTGCAATCAGCAGGTTCCTGCTTGCAAGCTCAATGCAATTAAAGTTCAAGAGCCAATATATATATCAAATTTATTCCAAACACTTTGCAATGGGCATATAATTTTGGACAATTAATATATTTTTGCAAAGATTGGCTGAAATGTCATACAATTAGTGTTGGGCATAGGACTTGGTACCTTAGTCCCTGGTTAAGGTCAGTCATAAAAGTCTAACGTTAACATGTCTTTTAGAATGTCTTAGCCAGAGAAGAAAGACAGCGTGCAGTGCAAGAACCTGTTCCCAACGATCAATATTACTGTTCAATGCAACACATCTATTTTATGACATGGGTTATTTTCCAAGTAACTTGACATATTTTCCGGCAGGCGTTGTCGCGCCTAAAAACAGCTGTCAATGTTGAAGATCCATGACACAATTAAATAGCAAAGCCCAAATTAAACCAACGAACGATTACAGGAATTTTCCCATCTATCAAAGCTCAATTTTAAGAAAGCGATGCTTGGATACTTTTTCCAACCTAAAGATCACGAGGGGCTTTATAAACGGACATATATGTGTAAATTTGTCATTTCTATTTATATATTTTTTATAGCCCATTTATAGCTTTATTGCATCTTACAAACGATTAATAAGTAGTAAATACATTTTGTTAGCAGGTATAAACATACATTTAGATTTTCGCCCGTACTTCCAACGAGATAGACACGTTCCTTGCCGAGCACCTCGAGGCCTGCGTTGATGTACCTGACGTAGGCCGCCCAGCGTCTGTCATTGGTGCGCTGCTTGGCACGATCGAAAAGACGCGCTAAAAGCGTGTTGCTGTATGTTGGATCAGTCATTGCGTCGGATAATTAAATCTATAGAAAAAACACACACACAACACAATAACTTCCGAATGTTTTACTTGAGTAAAACAAGCCCAATGACATTAATGACGAAGATACCATGTGGGAACTTTTGCTGCACAGTACCACGATTTTATTAATTCAATTTCGTTTCAATTTTACAATACCAAACATTTATTAAAGGACTGTAAAATCGATTTACGTGTAGCTTTAAAATAACAACAAACACAATGCAGTGCTAACCATTGACTAGCTTCATGTGAATAGTCAACGCCAATAACCATTCAAAGAATTAAAACCAGAAAACCATTGATGCGAAGCCTTACATGGGCACATTAAAAAGTTGAAACTGCGACACCGATGAAACAATATCAGGCGTGATCGAATCTACAAAATACATTATTCAATCACAGTTATTAATTACTTTTGCAACTAGTTTTCATTAACTCTAATATAAGAAAGTTAACTGGAAATGAAATCATGCTATGTTTTTTTTAAATGTAAGATTGATTTTAAAGAACAACGTTTGTTTTTGAATTTAAGCATGAATATTAAACCATGTCCATAAAAGAAGCAATCAAAATTTAGCCCTTTTTTATAATTCATGATGATGGGCCATCTACAAAGGCTCTTAAGAGCTCACCAGCGTTCACGGATATCAATTGATGAAGATTTGACGAGATGATCTAGTTTTTACCACACTTAACCCAGTTCAAACATGGCCTTTGTTTTGTAATGAAGGCCACGTTTCACCAAGACTTAATCATAAATGTGACACTTTAATGATTTTTTTCAGTTCCGACCTGATGACATTGTATGTAGATGCATCTGACCTAGTTTCAAAACTTGGCCTAGATATGATTTAAGATCAACACTATGACCAAGTTTCAATCTTAAGTCATAGATAATACCGCTTGAGTGTTTAGATATTTTAGTGGACGCAAATGACCCATTTGAAGTGGGACTAATTAGTATTTCCAAAATTAAAACTTTAACCAAGTTCATAAAGATAGAGTCATACATATGGCCTCTAGAGTGGAAAGAATCTTTTCTCAGATTTGACCTTGTGACTTTTTTAACGCACGAAAATCAAATTTGAATTCGAACTAGATTAAGTTCTAATTTCACAGGAAGTGAATTTCTATTTGTCAAGAAACACATTTTGATAAAGTCTCATCAAGATGTATTTATTAATGTCATAAATAGGTTGACGTGGTGACAGTTTTGGAAAGCATGTAACTCACATTCAAACTTGGCTTAGATAATGTTAAGATTCACATTCTGATCAAGTTTAACAAAGATTGAATGCAAAATGTGTCCTTAAAGTGATATTATGGGCATTTTTCACTTTTGAATTGAGCTGAAAAGAATTTATAGGTCAAAAGAGTTAGTTAAAATGTGGTAACTGACCAATTATCTGCAACTCATATCGCTACCAGTTGTTTATAAAAATATATATTATATTCGATATTTTACATGACTCACCCAGTCCTCTAAGCCGAGCGGAACTGTATTTTTATTAGGATCGCAGTCAGTGTTATGTGTCGTATAAACAAATCTGCACTAAAACTAACTTTAGATTCACATCTTACATCGAATCATTTCTGTCGTCAGTTGTCAAAACGAAAGTACGGTTGATATTCAAATGTATTATTTTTCTTTTTTCCAGGATATTGTTTAAGTTT
The DNA here is from genome assembly GCF_020536995.1 of Dreissena polymorpha. Taxonomy (NCBI): domain Eukaryota; kingdom Metazoa; phylum Mollusca; class Bivalvia; order Myida; family Dreissenidae; genus Dreissena; species Dreissena polymorpha. Next base: position 84,522,231 of record NC_068357.1, on the reverse strand, counting down.
GTTGATGCTGCATTAACAAAAATAAGTGTATATGAAGTGAAAACACCAAAAATAAACAACGGTTGCGATAGACACATATAAACATAGCATATACTGTTATATGCCCATAATATCATATAAGATTTGTATTAAGACTGACATTATTCGAAGGACGCACGACGAAGCATGCAGGACAAAGAGTAACCGCACTAGCTTAGATGAACTAAAAAAGTAAATAGTGACACTAATATATGGTTCGATCACCTTCTTGTAGGAAGAATTGACCATTTAGTCTGTGTCGACACATCCAATCCACTAAACCATAAATAAACAAATGTTACTCTTCCGTGTGATAAGTCCAATTAAGTTCACAATTTCTAATATTGCGTTCCCTTCGATTACACAACTGAATGGCTGAACAGGTGGAAGTGGTACCCAGAATTTTTTTCTCCAAACCCAAAATCAAATTTAAAATGCACGAACAATCCAAACACCTTGTAAAATTGAAGAATAGGTATTTACACTACCATCTGATATATTCATGAGCTATGCCAATTTAATTTGCCAAACCACGCTAATATGCTCCGTTTGACGATTTTTTGAAAATGCAAGATCTACATGTTATGGTTTTCCCCGTGGAATACCATATTATAGTGACGTAGATGTTGCGTTTATTGTGAAATCATGTCTGGCGTGTTAATATTGCGCAGATAAAATATGCAAATAGACTTGAGACTTTCAAATGAAGTATGATGCATACACACAGATAAGAAGCAGGTTTTTGCAGATGAGTTGACTAAGCAACATTAAACTTGATAAATTTCAACTAAATTCTGAACAATAATAACTAACTTGGCTGCTTTTACGACCAACCAGTCTGCAATCGTCTTATTAATCAAATATTAGAACAAATGCATTTGTTCATATTGTCCTAATTAAAGAACAATAAACACAAGGAAATCAAAATTGTTCATATACGTACATACATTTGCAATTCTACCACGTGGCACCACATCCTCGTGCGGTTCAGAAGTGTCAGAAGGTCATTAAGGAATTAAATCAATGCGATATTTAAAAAAATATTCTCAAACAATGTACAAAATGTACTTATTTATCTTTTTTCTAGTTATTATAATTAATAAAAACTATTCCAAGTATTACAGATTTGAAAATGAATTCATTTAATGACATTTTTTTGAAAAATACGGAAATCTTCACGCCTCAGTAGTTCGTTATATTCAGGACATTCTATGCCAACCTACTCTTGATATTTAAAGTCAAAGTTCAGGAATGCGTTCATATTATAATCTTTATTGTTTTCAAAATAAAGATATGTTTAAAACATTTTAGTGCAACGCCCTACTAAATATCGCGTGATAAATTAATACATGTTTACATATGTTATGCACACTTTTGAAAACTGCCCACGCATTCAGCAAGTTGCTAACGTCAGACTAGACAGTGCGTCAGCGAACATACAATAGTTTTATAGTACGTACCATGGCGTGTTATATACCAGAAAGCGAGCAAACAAAACTTCAGCATGTAGATTGTATATAAACATTTTGTATAGTTACAAAAACAACATCATAAACAGCACAAAAGCACATCACTCGCTTTAAACCGTTGCAAAAATACTATTAAATAAATAATAATCTCATGTAATTAATAATAATTGAGCGAAAAATTAATTAACCCCAACTTGTCCAGTGTTTTAACTAGTACAGCAGGTCTTAGCGCAGATACTTAAAACGGGCCAATTGAGAGTGAACTACGTCTGAAAACTGTGTTCATTCGTCTAGATTTATTTGATAGATTGAGTTTAAGGCGATAGGGCTTTGGTGAAGCTATATTATAGTATACTCACCGTCACATATCCAAACTTATCCACCATTATATTAATGACTTTGTGACAGAGCAAATTACACACCGTATATCGTATGGAGTCTGTCGTGAGCCAATAAATAAATAAAATGTTGTTAAAGGGACCGTCAACCACAAACGACGAAAAAATAAAAGTTCTATAATACCGTATTTTTTTACAATTATTAGTTTATATTGATTAAAATATCACGGCTGGTATATTACATAACTTGAAAAAAGTTGTTAAGTTTTCATATTTTCATATATTGTGTAATGAAATTTTACTGGGTACAGGTACCTGGTAACTACCAGTTAACTATAAATAACGCAAGTAGATTGATCATCATCGTCACGTAGTAAACCCAGGAATGCAAATTGTGCATGCGCAGCGAATTGTATATATTTTTGTATATAAAATGATCAATCTACTTGCGTTATTTATAGTGTGTATATCGTTATGTCACATATTTTCGCGATGTACTTTCGAATTCACATCGCGAAATTGTATTACCGAATATACTGAAAATATGAACTTTTTTCAAGTAATGTAATGTTCCAGACACTTTATCAATGAAATTCCTCACTAACTATCGATCGATTGCTCATTGTCGGATCGGGTACTACTTTAATGTACCCCGGGTAATCAAGTATACTTACATGTACACCGGGTACGGTAAATATACTAAAACGTACCCGGGAATTTTAACGCTAAATCGGTTGTTGTCGGTTATTTTTTCAAAATTATTATGTTCACATTTATGTCAATTTTCTGTTAAATGGCCACTATATTATCGAAACTCATACTCAAAAAGCATTATGATGCAGTTTAAAAAAAGAAGAAGTTTGTTTAAGATAAACAATAGCGTTTAACGGTAATCGGTAGCGCGTTTTACGACATCGGATTTTGGGCGGGAATACAACTCGGGTACAGTCTAATATCGACCGAGTACGTTTAAGCATATTCACCGTACCCGGGGTACATGTAAGTATACTTAAGAGTACCCGGGCTACATGTAAGTAGTACCCGAGCCGACAATGACCAATCGAGCCTCACTATCGACCAAAAAAAAGTTAACATCCTTTTTCGCATGCGGGCCCAATGAGAATACACACATTTGTAAACACGATCCTTGTAGTGCGCAATAAACTAACCAGGATGCACATCAGAGTTTAAATACATTCTAGTTTAGTAAAATATGAACTCTTACTTCCCGCATTAAATGAAATAAAAACTTGCATAATTTATCCCCTTGGCTACCCACCTATAACTTTCTTACGCTGGGAGAGTGCCAGACATGGGGTGAGCTATCTTTAAAATTACTCCCACGCAGTATAGTGCACATAATAATAAAGGACCCGCATTTCCCCGATCTAGGGGATCTAGTACATCGTTGTTTGTTTCTTTTGTGTACGCTTGGTTTAAATGAAAATATAATTCTACAATAAAGACTGTTTTTGTTAAATGTACCATATGCCTCATGTTATAAACACGATGCATATGTATAACTATCTCTAACTAAAATGATCTGTACATGTAAGAACATACTTTGTGCAACAACGTTGTATTTAAGATATGAGTAATTCGATAATCAGATATATACGTAATAATTTAATAGTGCAGTACATTATAAATGCAACTAAAGTTACAACCAGTACAGAAATCCTCAGTATAAATTAAAACAATTCTAATGGAACTATGTGTTAGATAGGTATATTAAATTGACTTATTAAGGGACTTATTCATTGTTTTTCACAATTTTAACAATGTGATTTCATGCATCTATTTACAAATATAAAATATTCTTTTATACCTAATGATAAAACAGGACATTTCTGCAGTGAAATAACAGCAGTGAAAATAAATAAATTGCTATTTTTCAACGGTTAAAATAACAAATTTTCGTTACTCTTTTTCTATTTTTAGATTATCATAAATAATTTTATGTATATTTTCTATGATCACGAGTGAATAAAAATCGACATTCCACCGAATTCAACAAATTTCGCTGATATAATGACGTCATTTCGTCACAATAATGACGTCATTTTGTGTTTTGAAATGTATTGAGGCACGCCACGGGAGAAAGGGTTACTTTTCAGCGAAAGGGAATCATCTGTTAATTATTTTCTTGAAAAAGGGGCATAAAAGAAAACAGAAAATGTGTGATCATAGAAAAATAATATTTTCTATGATCACTTGTGAAATAACAAACGATTTTACACAGACATGAACAAACATCCTCTATTTATTAATGGTTTAAATATTTATAATAGTATTGACAAAAGCTAAGTAAAAAGTTCGCCTTCCCCGAGATGTCCGATTCATGCGCCTCAATAACATTCTGAACAACTTTCTTGCCACCAATATTGTTAATGATATCCCGGCTGACCGGGAAAAGGGATCCGATCGCCAAAAGGCCATCAAACCGTTGACTAGCCTCTCCACTACTATGACTAACAGCTCCGTCGTTGGTAACCAAATTATTCAACAGTTTAAGTGCCTGCTTTAGTTTTTTTTTTGAAAAATCGCGTTGACCCACACATTCACCATTCTTGGGGCTTGCTCTGTGTTTCTGTTCCTCAAAAAATGTATCAGCAACACGTAGCACAATCTTCTTCACAATCGACTCACCGGATGGGTTGCAATTGGCGTCGTTAAATGCTTTTGCCATATCAAAACGTGAATCGTCAAGACGGTTGATGAATTCTCTCCTTCCACCGTTTCTTTTCAGTGATAAATACGCCCTGCCGCCCCGTGATCAAGCAAAACCTCACGTTTGTGTTCGCTCTTTACGTCAAAGAAATCCTGCACTTTTTCAAAAGGATCTGCCAGTATCTCATAGATGCACTTTCTGGCTATGTCTAGGTCCAGATCGGCAACCCCGTCAAAGAGATTACTCTCTGTGAAATAATGTGGCAATTTCTTAGCGTTAACATTATCAAGAAGGAACATGAGGACGATCTGAACTCCTTCAAAAATACTGGATTAAATTCTAGATGTGTCCTCCCAGCATTGTCTGTCGGCATAAATTTAGCATGTCAAAAATCTTGAAGTTTTCATGTAGTACGATTTAATGGGATTAATTCGGCCAATCGAGTCGAACGTTTTCTTGAAAATTGCTTTGAGATAGGCTTTCATTAGTATGTACACCCAGGTTTTGGTTCAACATGATTTCGGCCAGATTAAACAGACAGAAATCATTTTCCTTTGATGGGTTCAAAGGAGCATCGCGAGCAATAATAAACAAATCGCAGTTGTCTATGTCGTTGATAATAGTTCTCGGAGGCCAATTTGAACTTTTAACTCGTCTGCAGAAGTTCTCAATGCATGGCAATTTATCAACTATTCGTAGTGCTGGAACGAAATCTTTCCCAGCAATATCATCGTAGGTGGATTTGACTTTACCAATACATTCGTTATCATGCTCATCGGACACATCGTTAAAAACAGTTTCCGTTTCCGAATCGCAATCCACTTCTGATTGGTTAACAGTAGAACTTTGCCGCAATGCCTCGTCGAGAATTGTGGCCAACAAACCATGCCGTCCATGATGTTCGCCTCTCGTTGAAGGTGTTATTGAAAATGAAACCATTTTCTGCAAGCGCCTTAATAATTTTGCATCGTTGTCTTGCATCTGTACACTCTTTTGCCGTCGTTTAAGCGTTGATTCCACTTCTTTTTGCCTTATCTCTTCAGCATTAGGATCCATACGCAAGGAATATGTGTCCTCTATTTTCAACTGACGGAATAAAGTTAATGCTATTCCTACTCTGGAAGGCATACCTATCGAAGTATGGATCAAATATCGCCCAGGAACATACTGAAGCGGGGCAGTGACAATGGTGCAAAGAGCCCGTATCATAGTAAACAGCATCGGATGGACAGTACGCAGCATGTCCGCGGACAGATACGTGTCCTCCACGAGTGTTCCACAGTAGCGCATGTCCAGACCCTTACCCCGGATCCACAGGTACAGAGGTGTTCCAGGACGATACTCGATGTTATCGAGATGAACTTCTAGTGTACCTGATACCAGGAGAAAGTCCACGTCTCCGTGATCACTCGTTGATCGTAGCTTAAAACATTAGGAAAGACCAGTCAGTAATTGTCTCAGATTACAAACAGTACAATATACCATTCAACGCCTTTTGATCAACGTTTCACTTGCAAACATTCAACATATCTGTCTTTTCCATGCCATTATATTCGCGTGTTGGGAAAAAGCGGGTTGTCTTATTCAAACGAATGAGCCGGTGAGCGGGAGTATTAAAATGACTTGTTCACAGATTTTGGCATATTTAGAAATTTGCCATTGAATGCTTTTAATTTATTAACGATTAACGATACTCGATGTTATCGAGATGAACTTCTAGTGTACCTGATACCAGGAGAAAGTCCACGTCTCCGTGATCGCTCGTTGATCGTAGCTTAAAACATTAGGAAAGACCAGTCAGTAATTGTCTCAGATTACAAACAGTACAATATACCATTCAACGCCTTTTGATCAACGTTTCACTTGCAAACATTCAACATATCTGTCTTTTCCATGCCATTATATTCGCGTGTTGGGAAAAAGCGGGTTGTCTTATTCAAACGAATGAGCCGGTGAGCGGGAGTATTAAAATGACTTGTTCACAGATTTTGGCATATTTAGAAATTTGCCATTGAATGCTTTTAATTTATTAATGTTAACATCGGAGCTATAAAGCTCCAGTATAAAACAAGAATAAAATTAAAGAAAGAAAAGTTATCCACACCTGGGATAGAACAACCTACCATTGGAGTTAAAGTCTAGCGCATTAATCACTCGGTCATTCGACCCGTTATAGTTTATGGTGTATTTTATACTTTTTATAAGTTATCCAGGTAGTGTCACAAAATATAACGATGAGAACAGAACTCTCCAAATTATTCAATCGTCTCGCATTTCAATACTCAAAAGATGCATTTAATGGATATGTTAGAGTTTGGAAAATGACCAGTATTATTGTTTCCTCGCAAATAGCATAAATACAACAAAAAATTGCAAACCCGAAACATTTTTTCAATTTTGTCAATTTACCAAACCGTGAACATGTCCCTTTCAGTTTTTCTCGATCACAGCTGTATCAAGAATGGATGGATTTCTGAACACGGCAGAAGTGACAACACATCAAAACAGTGTATTGCGCAATCATCAGGTCACTGCCTGCAAGCTTTTTGCAATTTAAGGTCAACATCCAATATAAAACAAATTCACTCCAAACACTTTGCCAGGAGCATAGGAATGAGGACAATTAATTTATTTTTGAAAAGTTTGTTCGAAATTTAATACAATGAGTGTTGTATACTGGAACCTGGTACCTTAGTCCCAGATTAAGGTCAATAATTAAAGTCTAACGTCTTTGAGCATGGGCAGTCTTTGACACAAAGGGACGACAGCGTGCAGTGCAAGAACCTAGTACCAACGATCAATATCACTATTATTCAATGTAAACACTTTATCTACTTTATGAAATGGGTTAATTTCCAAATAACTTGGCATAATTCTGACAGGCGGTGTCAATGTTGAAGATCCATGACACAATTAAATAGCAAAGCCCAAATTAAACCAACTCACGATTAAAGGAATTTTCCAATCTATCAAAGCTCAATTTTAAGAAAGCGATGCTAGGATACTTTTTTTCCAACCTAAAGAGCACGAGAGGCTTTATTAACGGACATATCTTTGTAAATTTGTAATGTATATTTCTATATCATTTAAAGCAAATGTTTGGTTTATTGCATCTTACATACGATTAATAAGTAGTAACTAATATATTCTATATATCACGCGTAGCTTAAAATAACGTCGACCGCGTTTGTACTGATTTCTGCTGACGACGTCACATATATATATGTATATATATATATATATATATATATATACATAGAAAAAATTACATTTTGAAAGCAGGTATATACACACATTTAGATTTTCGCCCGTACTTCCAACGAGATGGACACGTTCCTTGCCGAGCTCCTCGAGGCCTGCGTTGATGTACCTGACGTAGACCGCCCAGCGTCTATCATTGGTGTACTGCTTGGCGTGATCGAAAAGACGCGCTAAAAGCTTGTTGCTGTATGCTGGATCAGTCATCGTGTCGGATAATTAAATCTATAGAAAAATTGACACACACAGTAACTTCCAAATGATACGAAAAATTATACGACCGTTTTAATTGAGTAACACAAGCCCAGTGACATTTATGACGAAAATACCATCACGATTTTATGAATTCAATTTCTTATGGGGCTTGATTTAAGTACTCAATGACCGCATTTATGCTATTTGCGTGCTGTAAGTGTGTGGCTTTGGTTGAAAGATTTGTCGGAAATTAATGAAACAATATTTACTGTAATTGCTTTTTACAACACAAAACATTTCTCAAAGAAACAATGTAACACGGGTTTATAAAAACAACAACAATACAGTATTTACCAGCGAATAGCGTTATGTTAATAATGAACGCCAAAAACCATTAAAACAATTAAAAACAAGAAAACCATTGATGTTAAGCCTTAAACGGGCGCATTTTAAGAGATTATACTGAGACACCGATGAAAAAATATCAGGCGTGATGGAATCTACGAAAAAATTATTCAATCGCATTTATTAATTACTTCTGGAACAAGTTTACATTAATCTTATATACGATAGTAAATTGGAAATATTAATCATGCTTTGTTTTTTAAAATGTAAGATTGATTAGAATAATATTTGTTTTTGCATTTAAGCATTAGCATTAAAATATGCCCATGTAAAAAAAAACAATCAAAATTTAGTCCTAATGTTATAATTCATGATGCTGGGCCATCTATATAGGCTCTTAAGCGCTCAGCAGCGTTCACGGACATCACTTGACCCAGTTTCAAACATGGCCTTTGTTTTGTAATGATGTCCACGTTTCACCAAGACTTACCGTAATCATAAATGTGACGCTTTAATGATTTTTTTCAAATCTAACCTGGTGACATTGTATTAAGATGCATCTGATCCATTTTCAAAACTTGGCCTAAATATTTTTTAAAGATCAACACTATGACCAAGTTTCAATATTGATCAACAAATATAACCGCTTAAGTGTTAAGATATTTTACTGCACGCAATTAAACCATATTTGAAGTGGGCCAAAGTATTTCCAAACTAAAACCTCTAACCAAGTTCCATATAGATTGAGTCATACATGTGGCCTATAGAGTGATAGCAAGTTTTTCTAAGAATTGACCTCGGGACCATTTTATTCAACGCACGTAGCTAAAATTTGAACTCGAACTTGATATTGTCCAGATAAACATTCTGACCAAGTTTCATGAAAATTTATTCATAAATGTGGCCCTAGAGTTGCAAGATTATCCCATGGTTTAACAAGGTTCTAGTAATAAAGTTTTTTCGACGCACTTTATTCGGACTCGTATAAGGTCTAGGAGTGCGTTTCACTAACATAGCGTATATTTACGCAACTTTAGGTTTACGCACATAATTTACGCCGAACGTAAATTATTGCGTACGCCGTTTCACTAAAATGTGCGCAAAATTTACGCTGCGCGTTAGTGTTGTTTAGCCTGTCAGGTGCGCGCGGACGCTTGAGAAAGTCATCGTCTGCAACAGTATCTACTGTAAACAATGGACGCGAAAACGAAGGTAAAGAAAGCGAATTGGTCCAAAAACGAGTTTGAGACGCTCGTTTGCGAGTACGAGAAGTACAGTACAGTAAACAATGGACGCGAAAACGAAGGTAAAGAAAGCGAATTGGTCCAAAAACGAGTTTGAGACGCTCGTTTGCGAGTACGAGAAGTACAGTACAGTATTAAATCTGAATAGATGTATGAATTCTTCATTTTTAGAGCTTATAACTGGTGCTGGTGGTAAAAGTATAACATGTTATGAATTTTTGCTAGACTGAAATTGCATTTTTAGTGTCAACAGCACCAGCTTAATAAGCCGAACTGTGGATGAATGCAAGAAGAAGGTTAGCGACCTGAAGGTGAAGGCCCGTAAAAAAGAAAGAGCCAGGGTGCAGTATGAGCGGGGCACGGGTGGAGGACCCCCTTCAGAGGAATTGAGTCCTCTAGAAAAAAAGGTAATTTCCAAAGCGCTTATATATTCAGATTTATTTTTGTTATTTACTGAGTGTTAAATATAATTATTCTTTGTATGATAACCAGAAAATTACCTTTAAATTGTAGATGCTGGAACTCCTTCCTTTGGAATCGGTACATGGCCATGAAGATGGTTTTGATACCTTCAAGCCCAGTTCTTCAGGTATTCCATAATTCCATGAAATACCACAAGCACTGGCTGAGATTAAAGTTGTTTTGTATGCAATTGTATACATATAAAGATTAATGTTAATTGTTTAAAAGTGACATTTATATGTTATGCAATACAAATACATGGAAGTTGTTATTTATAATTGTGTTCGGTTTATGATCAATATATTGATTTATTTGCATGAGCACTGCATTTATGAAACTTAATTTATGAAATTTATATTATAGCATCAATGCATGGTCTGGGTAGCTCATCCAAGTCTGCAGTAATTGGTAAGTCATATGATATATATTAATATTAATTTTTATTAACCAATATGTTGATGACACTATTCGGTATTTCATATATTGTCTTGTTTTGCATATACAACAGCCTACGAATAATTTCAATAATTTATTTAAGTATATTTAATTTGCTGTCCAATACAAACTCTTATAATAAAAAGTATTGCATTATTATCATTTAATGCATACGCAAAATAGAAAAAGACATGAACACTTTAAAGCATGTCTTTCTGTTTTTATTTCCAGAATACAAGGTTGATGACAGCACGCCTGAGCTCAGTGGTAATTATTGTAGCTGTATATAAATAAGAAAAATCAAACTGGCAATATCAAAATATTCAAAAGCAAATTCGTTGAATTGATATCCCCCGCCTATATACTTCTGGACACCAAAGTGTTATATTTGACACTAAAAAAGCATTTTTTCAAGATACAAAGGGCCATAACTCTGTTTTTTAACATATGGTATACAATGCCATTTGGCGTGCATCATCCTCTTATGCATATATATACTCATACCAAGTTTCAATGAAATCCGCCAAAGCACTTCCAAGATATGGCTCCGGACACAAAAGTCCCTATAGTAAAAAGCATTTTTTCAAGATACAAAGGGCCATAACTCTCTTTTTAACAGATGGTGTACAATGCCATTTGGCTTGCATCATCCTCTTATGCATATATATACTCATACCAAGTTTCAATGAAATCCGCCAAAGCACTTCCAAGATATGGCTCCGGACACAAAAGTGTAGATAATTAATGACATTTCTAAGGAATTAGTACAAAGTGTGACCTCCACCATGGAGATATCGATGTAATTCTTTCCCATGACAGAGTGACTGCCATATTTGTGGCGTTCTGAGAAAACTGGGCATAATGCTTGTGCGTGAAGTGTCAGCCCAGATAAGCCTGTGCAGTCCCCACAGGCTAATCAGGGACGACACTTTTCGCCTAAACTAGATTTTCGATAAGATTATATGTCTCTTACATCATTTAAACAATAAATTCAATTAAAGCGTAAATTGTCGTCCGTGATTAGGGATGACAATTTACGCACAAGCATTATGCTTAGAAAACAACACATATAGCCCCCCTCTCCCTACCAATGGGGTACAACAAAATAAACAAACCTTAAGCTGCTATCCACAACAGCTTGAATGTTTACAGCATGGTATCCTTTTCGGCACACATACGTCTGAGGATTTTCAGATGGAGCTTGAATTGGGATCAGTGTTCCATCCACAGCGCCTATAACATTCGGGATTCCTGCTACACGATGGAACTTCTGTTTTGTTGCAGCAAGGTCATGCAAAGATATTGGGAAGGTGATGTTGTTCAGGTTTCGGTTAATGGCACTTATAACCTGAAAGTTATAGAATGTCTCATATTATAATCTTAAATATTACAATCGACTGGTTTTTATTTTTTGATGAAGAAGATGGCCTCCACAAAGAATGTGCTTATGTTATTCATATATGCAAATAATTCCTTTTTTTCAATTAATTCAATGAATTCATTAGAACATATATCAGTTAACACAATAGTAAATAGCAGTAATAAATAGTCGCTTCATGAATGTTAGGGCATCTAATTTATTAATAAAGCTTTGGAGTTTATGCAAATAAGATGCTGGAAACGGACATAATTTGTGCATTTTTTGCCTTAAGGGTACAAACGCCATAAAACCATTTTTATCAGCAAAACGTTCATTAACCATTATATCGCTGTATGTTGGAATATGTCAGTCTGGTTACTGGCATACTTAAGCTAAGTTCGTTTTAGCAATGATGCGTTTCAACCGCAGAAGAACTAAACAGCTTTTAATTGAAAATTGTTTAATTAATTTAGGAGAATGTTTTCACAATAAAGTTTTCTTAACCCTTTGAGCGCTGGAACCGGGATTTGAAGGCCTTTGCAAACAGTTTGGATCCAGATGAGACGCCACAAAACGTGGCGTCTCATCAGGATCCAAACTGTTTGCTATTCTGAAAGTATTCTTTGAAAAAAAAAATCGAAGAAAATGCTTATTTTAGAAATTTAGCAGACAACATTTTAGCAGACGACAAATTTCCCAGCATGCAAAGGGTTAAGACACACCTGTTGAATACACCGGCACACAGAGCTCCTGCTGACTCCATGCAGATCTCCAACCTCGCTATAAAAATCTCCTTTGGCAAGGTAGCGTAGTGTAACTAGGAGCTGAAAAAGAGACCCATGCAATCCAATAAAAAATATTAATTAAGTTTGTCTCTCAAAATGACTAATGTGATATATAACCTTTATTAAATTTCCTGAACAATAGTTTACCCACGTTTGTTCAGAAATAAGTATTAAATGGGACTACACAAACACAAGTTTGTTTGTAAATAATATTAATAAATAGCACAAACACACAAATGTCACTGTCAAAATCAGTTACTCTTAAAAAAAATTCAACTGAAGTTCTATAAACTCGTACCATAAGAAGCAGATGAATCAATGCATTTCGCGCATGTTCTACGGTATATTATGTTAAGACTTATATTTTTTAGATAGAGAAACAAACAAGAATAAAATTCCAAACTAAATTGTGGAGATGCCACATCAGCTTTTCGTTCACAACAATATGGCGTCCGTGTATTCAAGGGAAATAACAACGAAAACAGGTGTCGGTTATGTGGTACTAAATTGCACAAAAAAGGATTATAATATATAATTATTATGGTATTCATGTTCGAAAAGACAAACAAACAACGTACACCGACCTTTGTTCTGACGTTCAGTGAGTGACTCCTGTCACTCATAGGCTCGCAATCGGCACGAATTAACTCCTCGAGGTAAATAATACCCTCCGTCGACAGACGATACCTCTCAACGATTTGCTTTTCGCTCAGATAGCTTAAGGTGTCGATTCGTGCTCGGAATATTCGAGGACGAATCTCGCGTAATGCGAACGCTTCAGCAACGGCAGCCATGACACTTCCGGATTTACGCCAATTTTTCTGATTTACGCGAAGTACATATGTGACGTAAATGTACGCCAGAATTTACGCACAGCGTTAATTTACGCTGTTTAGTGAAACGCGTTTTTGAGAACAACATTTGCGTACGCAAATATTTACGGAAACTATTTGCGTACGCATCTTAGTGAAACGCACTCTAGATATTATCCAGATAAACCTTATAATCAAGTTTTATCACGATAGGATTACAACGCGGCCTCAACAGAGGTAAAGAAGTAAAACTTGACGCAGCATATCGCATACCAGACGACACCGGAAATATGGTGATCACGGGTACTCAGGTGAGATAAACCATTTTAATTCTACAAATTGTGTAACTATAAGCGTCTGTTTAACACTAAATACAGAAATTATTTTCACAGAAATTAATTTCTATTTGTCAAGAAACACATTTTGATAAAGTGTCAACAAGATTTATTCATAAATGTCATACTTGTGTTTGCGTGTTGATTGTTTTGGGAAGCAGGTAACCCACAATCAAACTTGGCTTAGATTATGTCAAGATAATCGAGATTTACAAAGATTGAATGCATAATGTGGCCTTAACCCTTTCAGTGCGGGAACCGAATTTTAAAGGCCTTTGCAAACAGTTTGGATCCAGATGAGACGCCACAGAACGTGGCGTCTCATCAGGATCCAAACTGTTTGCTATTCTGATAGTATTCTTTGAAAAAAAAATCGAAGAAAATGCTAATTTTAGAAATTCAGCAAACGACATTTTTGCAGACGACAAATTTCCCAGCATGCAAAGGGTTAAGATTTGTATTAGGACGCTATTCAAAGGACGCACAAAACTGGACAAAGAATGACCTCCCAAGCTAAGATGAGCTTAAAAGTAAATAGTGACACTGATATAAGGTTCTTCTTGTAGGAAGAATTAACCATTTAGTCTGTGTCGACACATCCAATCCACTAAACCATAAATAAACAAATGTTACTCTTCCGTGTGATAAGTCCAATTAAGTTCACAATTTCTTATATCGAATTCCCTTAGATTACACAACTGAATGGATGAACAGGTGGAAGTGGTTACCAGAGAAATATTCTTGTATAACACCTTGTATGATTGAAGAATATGTATTTACACGACCATCTGATATATTCATAAGCTATTCCACTTTAATTTGCCAAAACACGCTTATATACTCCGTTTGACGATTTTCTGAAAATGCCAGATCTACATATAATGGATTTCCCCGTGGAATACCATATCATAGTGACGTAGATGTTGGGTTTATTGGGAAATCATGTCTGGTGCGATACTATTGCGCGGATAAAATATGAAAATAGACTTGGGACTATCAAATGAAGTATGATGCATACACACAGATTAGAAGCAGGTTTTTGCAGTTGTGTTGACTTTAAATAGAACAATGAAAAGCAATATTATACTATATAAATTTCAACTAAATTATAAACAATAATAACTTGACTGCTTTTACTATCAACCAGTCTGCAATCGTCTTATTAATCAAATATTAGAACAAATGTACTTGTTTCGATCACATTGTCCTAAGAATAGAATAATATACACAAGACAATCAAAATCGTTCATATACGTACATAAATTTGCAATTTACCACGTGGCACCACACCCTCGTGTGGTCCAGAAGGGTAAGAATGTCACTAAGGATTATATCAATGCAATATTTATATAAAAAATCTCAAATAATGTGCAAAATGTTCTAATTTATCTTTTTTTCTTGTTATTATTGTTATTAAAAACTATTCCAAGTATTATAGTTTTGAAAGTGACATCATTAAATAATATTTTTTGAAAAATACGGAAATCTTCACGTCTCAGTAGTTCGCTATATTTAGGCCATTGTATGCCAACCTACTCTTGATGTGTTAAGTCAAAGTTCAGGAATACGTTCATATATAAATCTTTATTGTTTTCAAAATAAATATATGTTTAAAACATTTAAGTGCAACGCCCTACTAAATATCGCGTGATAACTTAACACATGATAACATATGTTATGCATACTATTGAAAACTGCCCAGGCATTCAGCAAGTCGCTAACGTCAGACTAGACAGTGCGTCAGTGAACAGGCAAGAGTTATATACTGCGTATCATGGCGGGTTATATACCAGGAAGCAAGCAAAAAACCTTCAGCATGTAGATTGTATATAAACATTTTGTAAAGTTACAAAAAAAACCCATAAATAACACAAAAGCACACCACTCGCTTTAAACCGTTGTAACAAAACCATCAAATGAATAATAATTTAATTTAATCAACAATAACTGAGCGAAAAATTAATCTACCCCAACTTTTCCGGTGTTTTAACTAGTACAACAGGTGTAAGCGCATATACTTATCAAAGCGCTGAAGGCACTGAAGATGTTCGCTATTGCATAATTTAACACGCAATTCATTTTTGAAAATCAATCGCAAGTTTGAAATGAACACACGCCATTCAACTTTATAAAGTGTGTGTCATAGCGCACGGGTCGAGTTTTGTGTGCACTTTTTATCATCCTTATTATTTCATAGAAATAACTAAGACAAAATAAAAGCAACATGCTTTTTGGAAGTTCTGAAAGCATAGAAAGTATGATGAAAATGGTAATGATAACTTAATATAAAGAAAATTTGCAGTCACCATCATATTAAAGGAATATTTTTTTTCTAATATCACATGACTATCACACCAAGAATATAAATTCATAATGAAAGTTCCGTGTACAAAACTTTGATTTTTTACACCATATACAAATTCAAAATATACAACAATCTTCGTATCTTGTATATGGAGGAATAAAAGTATATAAACATTGCTGTTTATGCTTTACTTATTACCCGAGCAGTTCACACGGTGTCAACAACGCTAACATAAAAATAGGTATAGAGAACTAATGCGCTTTTAGGCGTAGCTGTTTCAGTTTTCATCTTAGTGACTTTTACATAACGCCAACAGACACGCATGAATATTTTCGAATATTTAATAAGCTGATTCGAGATACAACCTCTGATTTTTTGCTACATCACTGCGTATGTGCTCAATTCAAAGGATGTAGCACTGTTCAGTGTAAGGAATTCCGGACTACTCTCTGTATGCTCAAACGACACAAATTGTGGCCCTGTTACAATTACGCGTTACAATCCATCTCGCAGAATTTCACTTTCGCCTCCAAGATGAGAAAACAATCATTAGCGAAATAGTATAGTGTCACGATAAGAGAAAATCGTTTAATTATCATACCACAATGTTTGCCGTACTTGGTCAGCACGTCTGGAAATCATTCCTTAATGTGTGGATAGGCTGCCATTATTAACAAGCTTGCTATTTTCAATTCAATTTTGTATCAAAAAGCATTGTTCTTAAATGTGGCATTTTCAACTCGCAATGAGATTTGTAATGACCCTCGTCATTCGAAAATGGGTCTTATTCCATATGCGCCCATCATATAAATTGCCCACTCAGCTATCCCTCCTTCTGGTAAGGAGAAACATAACATATTGAGTGATTTTAAAGCGAACAGCATCGCCTATGGCCTGACTGCGCAAAAGCACATGTTGGGTTTAACAAACGCTTGCCGAAACGCATAAGACCCATTTTCGCATGACGGCGCTATTGACGTGTGATTTAAATGTGTCGAAAGAAAACTGCGTTTAAATAAAATATAAACATACGATATATTTCGATAGTGAAGAAAGATACTCATAACAAGACATATGAGGACACATATGAAGTGCTCTACCGTAGTATATTTTTTATTTACTCACACTAATGTGTGGTTTGACAATGCTAACACACATTTCATGCGGTGAATATGCAGCTTACAAGTGAAAAAACACAACACAATAGTTTAACTTTTGTTTAATGGTATTTAATTATTTAGAAAAGTAAATTGCTAACTTTATTTCAAAGTCAGCGTATACGCCGACTACATTTTTAAAAGACATTTATTGTTATAAATATATTTAATATAATATATTAAGTTGTTTTCGGTTTTAGCGATTAAAAAGCATTTTCGAGGTTGCCTATAGTATGCCTGTAGTAATTGATGAACTCATATCCAACTGTCTATGTATTGAGAACTGTGAAAAAAACAAGCTTAACCTTCTACTAACCTTCTACTATTGAATTCGTATTATTATTATAAATTGTTTGTTATATTCGGGTTTAGCAATTATGAAACCTTCTACTATTGAATTCGTATTATTATTATAAATTGTTTGCTATATTCGGGTTTAGCAATTATGAAACTTTTTTTTGTCTATCGTATCGCTGAAGTTATTGTTGAACTTATGTTCAACGTTTTATAAATTGAGAATATAAATAATCGTCAACTTTTTCCCGAATCTCTCAATTTACGACCTGTACTACGTCATTGAGTTGTATGCGAGAGCGTAACCTATTGCGTTGTTATAACCCGTAAACTTTCCTTTGTTTAGCGACAGGCGCATCTATTAATTGCCTCATATCATGAATGCCAAAACAACCGGGAAAAAGAACCACGTGACCAAATAGGACGCAAAACGCAAATACCATGCGACTACGACTTTTATTATGTAAGAACGCTCCGCAAATCCTTTGAAGTCGGAGCCTTGTGATTGCTATTACGTAAATAATTCACCTCTAACTGAAGTAAGCAAAGGAAACGCAGCACCTAATTGACCCATTCCTTCTATGTGCGAAGGCAGATTGAATTTTACTAATGTATGGTTTGCCTATTATAACACACATTATAATGCGATAAATATGCGACTAACAAGTAAAAAACACTATAATTAAACTTTTGTTTTGAATTAAGTTATTTAGAAAACAAAATTCAAAACCTTATTTCAAAACAGCAAGACTACATTTTTTAGAAAATAGTATTGTTATATTTAAATGTTTTTTAACAGTTTCAGCGATAATGAAACATTTGTGTATGTTGTCTATCGTATCCCTGTAATAATTGTTGAACTCGTGGTCAACGTATTATTAATTGAGGCCTGTGAATATAAACAAGCGTAACCTTATACTACTTTGTTATTCTCACACGGACTCCCCTTTGTTTATCGCCAGCCTCAGATTTATAAATGAGCTGAGCGAAAATACTACGTCACGCACACGCAGCAGAAAGTGAACTATTTTAATCATTCATAAACAATCTCCTCCGCGACACGTACAATACGATCATTGTTTATTGATTCCTTTCTATAAAACACCGTTCGAATATATTGAATGTAACACGATATTAATATAATGTTTCCATTTGTGAATACACATAATTGGAGAACTCAAACCTCTTGCATAAGTTATACAACTCTTTCTTGCGCGGATACGCAAGCGGGTATTGGGTTAATCATACCTAGGCCGTATCGACCTGAATTTCACACTAAGCACTTTAGACGGGTGCTAAAGCGCCCATCTAAAAATGGGTCAATTGAGAGTGAACGACGTCTGAAATCTGTGTGCATTCGTCTAGATTTATTTGAAAGATTGAGTTTAAGACGATTGGGCTTTCGTGAAGCTATAGCTATATAGTATACTCACCGTAACATATCCAAACTAATCCACCATTATATTAATGACTTTGTGACAGAGCACATTACAAACCGTATATCGTATGGAGGTTGTCGTGCATTATCGGACAATTCCGGGTTTTAGAGAAAGTTTTATTTCTTTTATACTACGCTGAAAACCAATCAATTATCTGCGCGGAGGTTGCACGTTACAGTGTGTAAAGAAATGACAATGAACACTTAAAAAATAACGCATGAACTTAGAGGCAATTCATAAGAATGTGTTTACATTGTATAGCAAATGTGTTTTTGTGCAAAGTTATCTATCAATGAAGGGTGTAAACATGTTCACAGCGTTGAAATTGTGGCTATTGCTATAAGGAACACTGATTGTTGAGGTGTTAACTTTATTTGTCGAAATACTTTACAAAATTTGCGTTGATCGTGAGCGTTATAGAGACTTTAACAACATCAACATGATATTAGTGAGATTACCTAGATTATGTCGACCAAATATTTTTTCGGGAAAAGCCTGAGACATTTACGTCGATACTTTAAAGGGGCCTTTTCACAGATTTTGGCATGGTCTGAAGTTATTCATTAAATGCGTTCTATTGATAAATGTAAACATTTGATCGTAAAAGCTGCAGTAAAAAATAAAGAATAAAATTTAAAAAAAGGAAAAAAAACTTTGCATGGAGCAGGTTTCGAACGATTTTAAAACCTAAAAATCGTCAAAAGATGCATATAATGGCTATATTAGACCATGGTAAATGTTCAGTAATACTGTTTCCTCACAAATATCATAACTAAAACGAAAATGTGCGAATCTGAAACAACTTTTTTTCAATTTTGTCAATTTACCAAAACGTGAAAAGATCCCTTTAACTTAATGTCGAAATGGCGAGTAAAATTCAGAGGAAAACACCTACAAAACTATGGCGACATACCATCTTATTTCACAGTAAGTCGATATAAAGTTAAACTTATCCGGCATAACCATATTATTAGGGGTGTACCATATTCTATAACGGCATGATATTTAAAGGTGTAATGGCGTATAAAGTAACTCATCGTGTCGACTTAAACTATGATTTAGACTGTTATGCCAACATGCGGGATCTTTTGGGACGCCTGAAGCTTTTTTTGACCTTTGACATTGAAGGATGACCTTGACCTTTCATCACTCAAAATATGCAGCTCCATGAGATACACATGCATATCAAATATGAAGTTGCTATGTTCAATATTTAAAAAGTTATTGCAAAACTTTTCTGTACATTACAGTTTTGGGACGTAATTTGTTTACCTTTGACCTTGAAGGATGACCTTGACCTTTCACCACTCAAAATGTGCAGCTCCATGAGATACACATGTATGCCAAATATCAAGTTGATATGTTCAATATTTCAAAAGTTATTGCAAAACTTTACTGTACAGTAAAGTTTTGGGACAGAATGACAGACGGAAAGACAGGCCAAAAACAATATACCCCCGATCTATCGATCCGGAGGAAAACAATATACCCCCGATCTATCGATTCGGGGGCATAAAAACCTACAAAACTATGACGACATACCATGTTATTTCACAGTAAGTCGATATAAACTTATGGGTGTACCATATTCTATGACGGCATGATATGTAAAAGGTGTAATGGCGTAAAAAATAACTCATTGTGTCGACTAAAACTATGATTTAGACTGTTATGCCAACATGCGGGATCTTTTGGGACGCCTGAAGCGATTTGGAATACCTGACGCGAGCTTAGAAGATGCATATCAGGGTATTTAAAAAAATGCAAACTTAAATATTAACCGTTTATGTGAAAACAATGAAATTAAACGCGTTTTGCCTCAACGATACGGGATACATGTTTGTTAGTTTTACTTTGTTATGACACATTTTGACGACCAACTTTAAACAAGGTCTGTAGTTGGTGAATATATCATAATCGCGAAAAGTGAACTTGTAGTAGATAGAGAGATTTGTGCAAATGCAATACACGATATGATTGCAGTCGGAGAGAAAATTATATGCATGTATTTTATTTCTCTAATACTTATGTTAATCCATATTATTTAAGACGTATGTATTGAGTAAATAAATTCTAAGTTCGCGTTAATAGGTTATTCGTTTGTTCCTTACATTGCCTGCTAATTTAAAGTTATGTTAATGCGTTCAATCATACCGAATTCATACCGACCCTACTGAATCGTATATCAAGTGCAGACTACACTTTAAAGTGTATGCAGAAACATCGTGGGAAGAAATGACGTAGCACGGATTACAGTTATTTAAATATGAAAAAAACGTAAGAAACTAGCATCAAGACATATACGTAAAGAAAAGTGTTATGAAGTAGCAGTTATAACACATTTTTATTTTATGCTTTCCGGTGGTTTATAGAGAAATATCAGTGAATTAAAACTGATAATTTCCGTGTTAAAACAGTAAAAATGATTAGTGAAAATTTTCGATAATTTTCACTTTTTTTAACGGCACTATTTTTTTTACCCCATTGTGACCCCCAATGAGTGGCTGCGCCACTCGTAAAAATATAATTTTCGATGATCACTAGTGAATTAAAATCGATATTCCACCCATTCCAACAAATATCCTCTATATCTATGCAGACTTTATAAAAAGTGCGAGAAACATATGCTGCACAATTTTTTTTGGTTCACGTGTCTTTATCTGATTTGAAGGATTCTGGAATATTCTACATTTTACCCCATGTTGTCCATGAATGGGGAATGGTATATCAGTTCTCCTCTATTTTCTTTATATTTATTACATATGCTTCAACGAAATATGCACTTGTTAGCGCAACCAATCCTCTTGAAATAATGTGAATTGATTCAGTTGGTCGACAATTTTTTGGTAGAGCATTTTTATGATGCTACTGTAAATAACGTGAATAAGAAAACACTTATATTGCAGCACATAACATTGTATAAATAAAACTATTATATTGAAGTACACATATTAACTTTATTAAAGATGGATAGGCATTTCGTGTCAAACCTTTCAACACCTATGAAAGACCTGTTTGTCATTTGAAAGTCAGGTCCCCAATTGTGCTTAAAAGAAAGTCAGTTTCAGAAATGGGGATGAAATCAATATATTTCGGCAATAGACTAATTTATAGAGACAAAACCGCGTCGGGAAAATAAATAGATCGTGATATTTTTTATATATATTGTACAATACACCTGCGCAAATACTATGTATGATGAGAGAAAATTATATAAGTGCATCAAACTACTCGAAGGTCACGTAAGTAATAAACAAAGTTGTGGAGGGTTTTGCTTTACTAACTTGTTTATTCCGACCTATACGATGTTGAAACAAAAAAAAAACGAGGAAAGCTAAAACACCGTAGAGCCAAAAGGGAGTAATCTTTTTTTTTAAAAGAAAATATCAATATAAAGTTGTTTACTGAGTGGAAATACAAGTTACTGCCAAGCGAAAATCTTCAAAACGATTCCCATTTTGGAAGTCAGTTCCAACTAACCTCACTTAAACCCAGTCAGCTCCCGTAATGGCATGCTCCTCCCATGATTAAATGCTCGTGCATCATCGGATATTTCCAAGTTTTAAGAGGCGATTTAATGCCCTTTACGATTAATTGGTACAATGCATGCAAGGGGACATAACGTTGGTTTATATCGTTTTGTTTTCAAAACATAAATTATCTCGGGAAAAGTATGTTTTGATTTTTTACACATATGTCTAGGTGCTGTAAACGCTCAGAACAATATTTATTTTTCTTATAATACACAGTTTTCCTCTTGGACACTTACCGGTAGAGAGAACATCAGCAGTAGTAATAAAATCATGACATGTGAGCCCCGCTCTTTGAAAAGGGGGTTTAAGGGGGCCTATTCACGTTTTGGTAAATTGACAAAATTAAAAAATGTTGTTTCAGATTCGCAAATTTTCGTTTTAGCTATGATATTTGTGAGGAAATAGTAATAGTGAACATTTACCATGCACTAAATAGCCATTACATGCATCTTTTGACGGATTGAAATCCTGAAAATAATAAAGCGTTTCAACGCGAAACGATTGAATAATTTGGAAAGTTCTGTTGTTGTTGTTGTTGTTGTTATATTTTGTGAAACTACTAGGATTGCTTATATAAGTAAAAATACATCCCGTCATTGCATACTCATTGCATGAATACGGATGGTCGAGTTGTCTAAGCGGGAGACCTTTTACTCCATTACGCCAGGTGTCAGTGGTTCGAGCCCAGTTGAGGGTTACTTTTTTTTTCTTTTCTTAATTGATTTTTAAGTTAAATGTTTTAATTGATCAATATAAAGCATTTAATGACAAGCTTCAATACATGCCAAATTCTGTGAAAAGGTCCCTTTAATGCATGTGCGTAAAATGACGTTCCAGATAACATGTGCAGTCCGAACAGGATAATCAAAGAAGACACTTTCCGCCTAAACAGGATTTTTACAATAAGAACATTTCTTTAAACGGAAAATATCATAAAAGCGAGACGCCTCTGTTGAAACAATTTTTTTGGTATTGTGTACATTGTTCTGAACGATTTCATCATTGATTAAAAGTGGGTATGCACGATTTTGTCAAATATTTATGAATTTATATAAAATGCGTAAAGAATTTATTATACATATATTTCAATATAAATTAAAATAAAAGTTACGAAGAACATGTGTCGAAAAAAGTGAAATAAGCCAGATATTTAATTCTACAATAGAAAATGTCTGTACAGTCGAATTCGCCAGTGTGAATATCATGCATGTACGATGTGAATCTAAATTTAGATTTACGTATCATTTTAATTTCCTGCAACGATATCTATTCATACGACACACGAACACTTACTCCTATCATAATAAAAAGACGAATGATCCGGTTATTGTAGGAAAATATGTACGAAATATCTTCTTCACAATCGGCTCGGGCGCTAATTTGTCTTTGCTGCATTTTGTGAAATTCGTCTTTCATGTATACTTTTTATTTCCTATTTTGTGTCATTATAACATATTGTTATCAATATATTACAATTTAACACATATCAAAATCGTGCATACGCACTTTAATAAATGCATATATTGGGGGAAGGCGATTTAAGTCGATATGCGCTTTTAAAAGATAATGCAGTATCTGATATAGCCATGGCATATAACTGTAATCCAACACATGAAATCGCAAAACTGAGTTATTTCTCTTGGTTTTGAAGATGAATATACATATCAATTTATCTTGCATACAATGATTTTCACAAGTATAAATCAGGTGCACGCTATTGTAACCTTAAGTGTTATTATGGGAATCTAACAGTTAATAGGTGTCTATCGCAACCGTTGTTTATTTTTGGTGTTTTCACTTCATATACACGTATATTTGTTAATGCAGCAGCATTAATATACTAAATCAATAACCCGGGAGGGAAAATTAATGCATTTGAATATCAACCGTACTTTCGGTTTGACAACTGACGACAGAAATGATTCGATTTACTATGTGAGTTTAAATTCGGTTTTAGTGCAGATTCGTTCATACGACACAAAGACACTATTTTGTTTTACGGATCATTTCGGCTTAGAGAACTTGGTGAGTCATGTGAAATATCGAATATAATATATATTTTTTATAAACAACTGGTAGCAAGATGAGTTGCAGATAATTGGTCAGCAACCACATTTTAACTAACTCTTTTGACCTGTTAATTCTTTTCAGCTCAATTCAACAGTGAAAAATACCCATAATATCACTTTAAGCATTATTTTTCATTTTCGTGTCGTTGTCGTGTCGTTGTCCTTAAAATTACGTGACTCAAGTGTCACACTTCTCTTATGAAGAAAAAGTTCATTTGTATTCAGATTTCGATCGTGGGAAGTGACAACATAATAATTTACACTTTTATATAAAAACGTTGATGAAACCGTTGACTTTCTTAATCAAAATTCGAAATGTCCACCTGCCAAAATTATGTCACGTTCACATGTTCTTTGTAAATAAAAATATATACTTTAACAAATAATTTGTTTGAAGGCTTAAATGACTGTAACGTACCTCGATTTATGTTTTATTCGTGCATAGTTAAATGAGCAGCATTATACAAAGTGATAATCGGGTAAAACATAACAAGATATGCTAAAACTAGCTTAACAATCAAGACTGGATGCTTTGGGTTAACATGGGAATGTGATATCATGTACAAGGCACATTTAAACATGTACATGGGGATTAATGATAATTTTGATGCTTTGATTTAATAGTTACACTAAAGTTCATTAGATGTATCAACTATAGTTTGATGAACTGCTTCAGATAATTTTATTCGTTTGCTCTGAATCTGACAACAAATTCGCAAAACTGACAATGCAGGTACGAATGCTCTATGTTTTGGTAAAAGCCTGTACTCAAACATTGATTTCTTCATGCGTTCATACTAAAGCCTCTCAATAACACGTGTGCCTGCCATATAAGTTGTTTGATACTCATCTGTTTTATCCAGCGTTAGAATGAAGGATGTGTACTTTGCTTCTAGCAAAAGGAACTCGTCATTTTCGGCACGAACTGCAATAACTTGGCCTAGTTCTACTAAGTTTGTAATACTTGATAAATCCGATATGTCGGTTTCAATAACCCCTGTTTCTTCACCACTTGATGCACTCACCACTCTAGTATTTTCTGGCATCCCAGTATAAGTCCGATGCTCACAGTTCTTAAAATCACCGTGAAAGCATGCGTCGTAGGAGTAACATGATAACACGCTACTGGTAACCGTATTTGGTATAAGTTATAGCAATTTCCTAAGAAACCGTCCGTATTTATAAAGCGTTTAAGGTAAGCACATATGCGTTTTTCAAAACCGACGTCATTTTATTAACGTGCAACTGGTCATATAATATAAATATATATTTATTAAAATACACAGTTATCATTGAACACAGCAGGTTGAACGATTCAAGTCAGGATTGAAAACAGACAGTAGGGCTTCGTCTAATGCTTGGCGCATGCGAGTTTTCATTGTAGAAGATGACTCCACGTAACATTTCCCGCCAAGTCGTCTGCAGGCCGCAGAGGCTACGCGACTACTTACAGGCTTTTGACCTTTTATCTGCAACTGCTGAAGAACGTCTGGGTCTTGTCGTAAATCGACATGAGTTCCGAGAATAATGAAAGGTGTGACTCCCAGGGCTTTTCTCAATTCCGGGATCCATTTGGTCTGGACGTTTTTAAACGAGTCTGGATTTATTACGGAGAAACATATTATTATGACGTCAGTTCCAGGAAACCTTTGTCGTCTGTCTTCAATATCCGGCTGGAATTGTAAAGGAATGGAGACGACATGACTAAGTCGTTTAATTAATACACTACAGCATTAAATGTCGCCGGAAAAAAAACATTACTGTAACATACAAACAATTGACAGCATTACAAAGCATATACAAATAAACAGTTCGGTGTAAAAACACCAACAACACAAGACACGTACACTTTTGATGAACAATAATTGATATATTGTTTAATCTCTGCCAAAACTACAAATGCTCTTTAGTAAAACATGTACATGTTATTCGTTTTTTTTTCTTCGAATGGCTTACATAGCTCCAACAGAAAGTCGAAAATTGTACTACGGCTCTCCCAATTGAATGAAGCTTGTTTTAAAAATAAGCAGTTCGAAAGTTTACTTGAGAACATTGTCTTTGTTAAAACTTACTTCATTAATATTTACATAGTTCATCCTTTTATAAATTGTAGACCACTGTATTGCAAAAAAAGTAAAAGAAATCTTTTAATTTACTAATTGTTTTTTTTCTTGCCTGGTGGGTTAGTTTTATAAATTTTAAGTGTATGCTTTACCTTTAATAAAAAATGTTTGGTTAAAAAAATGTATACGCTGTTACGCTGACCCTTATTTCATTTTTGCTAAATCAAAATACGGATTGGATATAGAAACAAAAACAAAACATCACCAATATTACGCAGTGAATATAATAAGTACATAAATAATAAGTGTTTTGACGGCGCTTGTTTAACATACGAACGCCTAAATGACGTCACAGGTCAATGAATCCTACGTTGATAGTTCATTCCCGTGATTACTCACAATTTGCAAGGTTAGAATATAGAGGACCGCTTTCATAAAAAGATGTTGTTGCATTGCTATATGAGAATCGAAGGACATTTGAGATTTAAATTTTCGGTCGCGTATAGTTTTTTGTATCAATAAAACGTTTTCTTTTTAGCTTTTATGGCATAACATAAACGTAAATAACGGCGTGTTTTGCCAATATTGGAGTAGCATACAATACACAGTCCATAGTTTGATTCTATTCCGGAGCAGCGTCCAGTTTCGACTCTTATCCTGTTGTTTATTGTACAAATGAGTATCGTAATTTCAAGAAATTATCAGGTGTTGTAACCATTAAAGATTCGAATCAAAACATTTCTTTTCACAATCTATAATATCTGAATTTTTAACATGACCTGCGCTCTAGAAGTGAAATAACGTAATGCTCAATTTTCTTTGTTACACGGGTGTTATTACACTAGTTATATAACTGTGAAATGACGTCATTTTTTGACAAAATGACGTCATTATTCCAGCGAATTTCTTCAGTTAAACTTTTTCACAATGTGAATAAGCGGTGAAAAGAGCATAAAATAAAAATAAAATGTGTTGGTCATGTTATGAATAGAATCTTAGATTCGTGGTCATTTTGTATTGAATTTATTAGTCTCTATAACGCTCACGATCAACGCAACTTTTGTAAAGTATTTTGACAAATAAAGTTAACACCTCAACAATCAGTGTTCCTTATAGCAATAGCCACAATTTCAACGCTGGATGTGGTATGATTACTTAGATTTTTGTAGATACAAAATGCTCGTTTTTATTTATTTGTGGCCACAATTAATTCCCGCGAATATATCTATTCATACGACACACGAACACCATTTTAGTGTTCATGTGTCGTATGAATAAATATGCAACACAATAATAAAAACGAGCATTTTGTATCTACAAACATCTATTTTACCAGACCACATCTGACGTTGAAATTTCGGCAATTGTCATAAGGAACATTGATTTTTAATTGGTTAAGTTTATTTTACGAACAATTGTACGAAATTTTCGTAAACTTTATTTTACGAAATACTTTACTACGAAATTTTCGTTAATTTTGAGCGTATTGGTGGCTTTAATACCCATATATGTTATATTGCCGGGCTGAGAATCGAACCCGATGGTCTCCTATGTGTGAGCCAATCACTGTACCAACTGAACTACCCGGTCTGGCGTACAGTAACACTATGCGCTACCATGCACGAATACTGACAGAGAAGGACTTACGTGTTCCGTGGTATCCAGTAGATCAAGTCTGTAGTCATGTTTTCCGACCTTTAGAACTCCTGTAAACATTTAAATAAATGTGCATGATATGTGATGCAAGGGCGTATCGACGGAAAGTCGATAGTAATATATATTTATAGCATAATGGTATTACTGATAATAAAAATTGAGGATTTCCCCCCCCCCCCCCCCCCCCCCCAACACACACACACATTTCTTGAATTTTTTAAGTAATATAACCTATAAAACCTGCATTTTCTATGTGGTGTGTAACCCATAGACATAAATACGTTCAAGCAAAAGCGTATTAATTTGCTATTACCATATTAATCAAAATTATTATAAGGATCTGAATGATTGCCACTGGCATTCGCGGTTTCCAAATTTTAAATAAATAAATGAATAAAAGATATTTATACAGCATCATGATGTTTCATAATATCCACTAATCACGTATTTAAGCTGTTGATAAAAAATCAAGTATTTCCTTTAAATCCAGTTGGAACTGACGTCCTTAAGTAAGTCAGTATCGGTTCGACCTGAGAAATTTGATATGTGTTTCGTCATCCGCATTTAGCTTGTCATTATTTATGTTTCCGGTAACAAACGTGAAAATGAAATAACATAGATGAAGCTTATACGGAGACCGGAAGTCTGCATATTTTATCTCGTAGGTTTCAATAGACACAAAGGTATCCGGTTACTTTTGTGAATATATCAGCATAAACTATGATGTACGAACGAAGTGGCACAATTTAATTTATGTTTTATGGGATGAATTAAAAGACTGGATGAACAATTCAGTAACTATCCGTTTAAGATTGGTGACCCTTAAGTTCTATATTATAATATCTAAAGTGTATCTTTTTGATATAAGCTTTATGGGATGAATTAAAAGACTGGATGAACAATTCAGTAACTATCCGTTTAAGATTGGTGACCCTTAAGTTCTATATTATAATATCTAAAGTGTATCTTTTTGATATAAGCTTTCAATCAGAAATGCATATACACATACACACATGTATCCTGTTTATATATCATAAAAGTACCATCATATACCATCATACACCAAAATTGTATAGCATGTAATAGACTAGAACAAAGGTACAAATGGGTTGATAATATTGTGTACGCATTAAAGTGAATGTTTTTCTTTTTCACGAAACTATACAGCTGATGCCCGATGTGGTTAGTGCTGGTTCTCCGAGACAAAATATATGTCGTTTTCTTGAAATAAGCTTTGCACATTAATAATAGAAGTACTTGACAGTCTGTCTGTTTAAGCGTCTGATTGAATACATTCCTTCCTGTCGTCCGTCCGTTGGCCCGCCCTTCTTCTAAAACGAATTTTAATTGCTGATAAGCGTTTTCTATACGATTATCTACATTGTTGATAGTTCATTGCATTTTATTTAATGTGAAAGAGAGAAATGATTAGTCAATAAAGAAAAGACTGTATAGATTATTTACATCTTATGTGCGTCGCAAGTGTGTATGCCTTCTGTCTTACACACGCGTCTCAGTGAAATTGCGTAGTTTAAGAGAGCGAACAAAAAATCGCCCTTTACTACGCGACAACAATATTTTCAACCTGATGCTTCACAACGGAAGAGTCCAGTGGTAAGAAAGCATTTGGGCCGTGCTCTGTGAAAAAGGGGTTTAATGCATGTGCGTAAAGTGTCGTCCCAGATTAGCCTGTGCAGTTCGCAATCAGGGACGACACTTTCCGCCTAAACTGGATTTTTGCAAAGTAGAGACTTTTTGTTAACGAAAATTACCATAAAAGTTGAAGGTGTTTGCCGGATTAGCCTGTGTGGACTGCACAAGCTAATCTGGCACGACACTTTACGCACACGCATTAAGCCTCCTTTTCACCCTGATTCCCATGTAATATAACTATTACGAATATGTTTATCTTAAATATGTGTAATATACTGTTAAGCGTTTTCATTGGCTTAGTTTTCGTTTATTGACCGAAAGCATTTTGTTATTTTGATGAAATGACGTTGCAACGTCAAATGACGTCACGAAAAGTAATCAACATTCGGGATTTATCATTATGTTTGCGTAAATATTTATTTAATTTGCTCATTTAAATGCATGCGATAAAAAAGATCTGACACTCGTTGTCATAGCGTACCATATTTTATTAAACTCGTCCAGGAAATTCGTTAGTAAGCACGCCAAAGGCTCGCTTACTAACACAATTCTTGAACTCGTTTCATAAAATATGGTATGATATGACAACTCATGCCAGATCCTATATATATATATATATATATATATATATATATATATATATAGAATAATTGAACAATGACCGTTAACAATTTGCCCAAAATACTTAGCAGAAATATATGTTGACAGATAAGCATGTTGATTTCTAGTCCATACAATTTTACCTGCGGATACCAAGCTATTGTTTTGTAGATACAGAATCAAATATTGTATATAACGACATTGTTACATGAGTGGAAGATTTCATACACAAGTCGATTTAAGTGAAGTAAGAAATAGCGGAATTACACAATGTTGGTATATCAAACACGCCATAGTTCTCTTAATAATTGAAAATGCAACAAATTATAGTCATGTTAAATTTATAGCGCATTTTAACGATAATCAAACAACGTTACCAAAGTAAAACATCGACTAAAAAATTATGAAATGCAACTATATATATATATATATATATATATATATAGGGTTATTGAAAACTATAGATTAAAATGTTAAAGAATCAAATGGATATGGCTAGTTTCTTGCTTTAACATTAGATTTCTAGGCCGAGATATACACGAATGAATAGTTAAAGAAAAGGTTACCTGCATAATTATCGAATACTTTAAGCCCGTGACACGACGCGAATCGGTTTGTAGCGTAGTGTAGCAGCATCGTCGTCTTGCCAACGCCGGCATCACCGACCACCAGGCACTGAATCCGATTTTCCCGTGGTACCTGCATCATTAATCCATCAGCCGGGAACAAGGCACAGCATATGGATGCACTGGCTAGCTGTCTTTTTTATTTTGAATGCTTGTATAATTAGGTTGAACTTGTGTTGTCGTTTTCGGTCAACGTTTCGTTAATTGTCATCGATACGTCTATTTACTATGACGTTAGTTGCAACGTTAGTTGTTGCCAATACGCCGAGCAATTCTCAAAATTGTTTATCGTTAATCTCGGAATCGATAGAGTAACGAAATATTTGACGGTGGCATTATCTTAGGTGACGTAGATTCACCGGCCACATCAAGCACGTCCTCATAAACGATAGTGAAACGTTTGTCGGGATACGTTTTCTCCCTCGGCCCCTTCTTGCATTCTATAAATCGTTCGTACTATATGTAAACTCCCTCTAATGGCAAAAACATACAGACATTAAGTAAGTCGGCATATACATTTGGTAGATATGCCTAGTCATATGCGCGGATAGTTTCAATAATAGATTGCCGCACTATATAGTGACTGACTTATGATAATGCGTTTACAAATCTTATACACGTTTCCGGTTTGAGAAGGTAGTTATGCAGTCAATGAAGCAAATCAAGACGTATCTCGAGAAGAAGCTCGTTCGTTGGCTTAAATTACAACACATCCGAAAACGGCTAAGTATCATGTTAAACAACACTTTTCTCCACCTTCCGTAATTTTAATTTTCGGCTTTGAAGGTGTTCGTATTAAGTTTCCCATAACTTTATTAACGTGCGTTCGCTTGGTATACAAATAAGTCAGGTCATTAGCTTTAAACATGACTATTTTAATAAGAAAAAAGAAAGACATTTTGTATAGTTTAATGAAAATCGGACTTGATGTAATTCCTTATACAAAATAAAATTGGTTTGAAAGGGTTATGTATTTGTTCGTTAAGTTTTCACCGTAAAACTACATCAACTATACACTTTGAATATGTTATTATATTTAAACAGCGGGAAACACGTGATGCGTCCATATACAAATACATCACTATATATTATGTTTATGCTGTAAACATAAAAATGGAAAGATGCCGAACAGCATTATTTTATCATTATTCAAATTCAAAATGAGCTATTAATTTATATTTCGTTATATTGTAATTAGACAAATTAAAGCACAGTGGTTATCAAATATACCCTTTTCTGAAATCATCTTAAAAATGCTTTTTGTTAGTTTTATGCAGCGCATCCTCGTTATTATGTATTGAATACATTATGGCGTGAGGGTACTAATTCATACATTATGGCGTGAGGGTACTAATTTTCTTATATTCCATTTGTTTATTGTGGTTAGGGAGAATAGACAATGTCTTAAAATATAAAAAAAGTCAATTTTATTTTTTATTTCTTTTTTTACAATTCACAAAAAAAAAACGATTATTCCAATTAGAAAAATAAACAATGCCTAAAAATATCCTGCTCGCTTCCACACGTTTATTGGTTCATAATCTTTTCTCTATCAAATTTATTCTTAATTAAAGCTCGCATTAGTCTAGAATATGTTGTAATTAATAATATATATATATATATATAATCGTTTATACCGTTTATACTGTAGAAAATATAAGTGGGCAAATACAAAAATTAAGTACATTTCTGGATCTACTGGAATCAAAACTGTGTTGGCCTTCACATTATACACATTTAAAAACTTCACATGTCGAAAAAATGAATTTAAATATGCAGGTGAGTAAGTTGTCATGGTGGTTTATTTTTGCCATCCCTTTACAAACAATTCTTTTTTTAATTACGAGCGACATAACAATTCGACAGATAAAAGGAAAGCCATACGGACAGACAAGGGAAAAAACAAAATGCCCAATTTTCAGAAACGGCGATAAGCTAACATCGAAAAATATATCGTTAAAGTATCATCTTTAAATTGAGAGCATTTTAACAGCTCCATGCATGAAACATGTCTCGCCTGATCTGCTACGTTTTAATTTTTTTTATAATAAACACACAATAATTATTGAATTCTAGACTAAATCGTGACATAAGTGTATTTTAATTACAATAATATACAATTTACAATCATCTCAAGGGTGCTGGTGTAGGTCTTAAACAATCTAACACTTTTATTTTTTATCTAAACCTGGTGAACTAACATTTACTTATAATTGTTTTCACAAAGTAAATTGACCGCGCTCTGTGAAAAATGGGTTTAATTCATGTGCGTAAAGTGCGGCCCATATTAGCCAGTGCAATCCGCACAGGCTTATCAAAGAAGACATTTTCCGCTTTTATGATATTGTGTCGTCCCTGATTAGCCTGTGCGGACTGCACATGCTAATCAGGGACGACACTTTACGCTTATGCATTAAACCCTCTTTTCACGAGAGACTTGAATGTACATGAAATACTTTGAATCAGCTGAAGTATTTTTGTACTGCTATGTACAGTTTTTCTCAATAAAAAAATAGGAGCAGTTTTATTTGCTTTAAAATAGTTTCCACTGTAAAACCTGCATGTTCACACTACAGCAGGCCTACTTGTTTGCCTCTTCTTTTCGACTTCAGCTGCTCAGATACCTGACCTGACTCGCCATTTATAAACTACAATTAATGACAATTATCTACCTGAAGTCAAACTCGCTCATCATGAAATGAACGCTTCAAACGTAGTGTGATATAAATAAGATAACGGTTAACTGACTTGTTCTGCTCGGGTGCCTCATGTCTACCCGGCAGCCATATTTAAATCGAAACACTATGACCGACAAGAGAGAAATAAATATTTTGTTTCTCTGTATAAAAGGGCAAAACCATAGATCGTGTATCTGTTTTCTTTCTTCTTTTCGTGTGAATTATTCAATGACGCGTAAACACATCTCCTATTGCTTA
This sequence comes from Dreissena polymorpha, assembly GCF_020536995.1. NCBI lineage: Eukaryota > Metazoa > Mollusca > Bivalvia > Myida > Dreissenidae > Dreissena > Dreissena polymorpha. Next base: position 84,488,173 of record NC_068357.1, on the reverse strand, counting down.
TACATGTTACTTCGTAAAGACTCTTTGAAAATATCGCTTCATGCTTCACATTTGTGAAATAGAGATAAATTATTCTTTTTAAACAAGCACCATATAACTTGTTGGAAATGGTGGTTCTTTTAATTTACGTTTATGTCTGTCAAGTTGTGAAGAATGATACACTTTTAAGAATTCATGAGGGCAGATTAAACACTGCCATGAAAAATATGCGATAAGTTTACTCCCAAATTCACAAACATATTTGTAAAATGTGTTTAAAAAAACCATATTGCATTTTTAACTTATTCCAAATATATAATGTGCGTACTTGTTTTCATGCACGACCCTTATCTTAGACCCTGCATACGCCGCTGTTGTTGTTGTTGTGTGTGTTAAATTATGACTTAAGATTAAATAATGTTGACAATTCCTGAAAAATAGTAAACATAAAAAATTATTGTATATTTCGCAATGACGGGAAATTTATATCAATACTAAACAGATTCTTCTTGTTTTTGTTTTCGGTAAGTCTGGCATAAATCATTTGTATGTCAGGTGTTGTTTTTGTTGTCTAAATATATTTTTGTGCGTAATGCTGGAAAGCCTGCGAGAGAATTGTGTAATCTTAATAAGTAGATGAATTAGCTCACCATTCTCGTCAAATACATACGGCGCTAAAGATGCCGATGTAATTAATTAAGTACTGCAAATTTATAATCATATGATATAGACTTTAGCAATTATGCATCTTCGAAAAATGTATCGTATCGTAAATGTGTGCTACGATGTTTATTGAAACGATCCCCAGGTATCTAGTTGCTTTTATGGAGATGATAGGGTAGTTATTGTAAAATATTACTAAGAATTTTATGACAAGGACCTTGTTAATGATGAGGATAAATATGTAAGTTCATCCGCGATAACGATGTTAACATACAATGCTGCTGTGGATGTCAAGACACACAAAGTATGCGTAATTTTGTGGTTATACTATAAAGTTAATGTAATACTACAGGTGCATTTTATAATGAAAATAATGCATCATAAATAAACTAAAACACTTAACACCAACATGTTTCCAAATATACTTAAAATGCGACAAACATATTATCTTCTTATCCGATCAACAGTTAATATTCTGGAGCGACAAACGCTATTTATTAATGAGAAACACATTTCCCTCAGTGTACTGTAATATCTTTCATATCAGATATTTCGTCACACGTATGATTTCTGTTTCAGCGTAATTTACTGTACGTGATCAATTTGTAAATCTAAAATGAATCCCACCGCCACCAGGGGTTGAACTGATTTAATCAAACCAAATTGTCAACAGTTATAACGCACGCTTTCACTAATTCAGTGGGGAGTTAGCAACTAGTATGACGTTCGTTTCGATTATGTTGGTGATGGTAATTAAATATTGCCATAGCAACACTATCACTATATAAAACTGGTTTTGTTTTATAAATCGGTATCTTTATCGGATATGATGATAAATTTACAAGTTGAAGAAGTGGATTCGTATGGCAAACGACATAGACACTCATGTTAAATTGTAAAGAGTTACACTGGCATAGTGCCGCATGTTCTTCTTGATAAAAACCTATGTATACACGTACACACAAAAAACGACATAATGAGTTACACAGTTTATCTAACACTTTTGAACGTCTGCGTTCATCTCGTAACGTCATCATCGGCTGGGTTCAACGTGACGGAGATTGCCATTATGACGTTTGTGCAATCAACAATGTGCGATAACTATAAAACGTGTGGAAAAGTAATTCAAGAAACAAACAGTGAGCGTGTTGAGACATTTGTTAACGACTTACAGTTCACTTGGCCGAAATTGCCACCAAAGGGATGCTGTCAAGAATGTTCTTGTGACATTCCTACGTGTGTCATAATGGGAACATGTTGCCCGGATATTTTAGACCAAGTAAATTCGTCCGGTAAGTACTCCATGCTGTAGTTGATTAAGGATAACGCTTCACGCAAGAGATTATAGAGTTGTTTAACTTGCCATATTTCCAAAAAAAATCATAATGGACACTAAAAAGGGGAATTTTCAAAGAGTATTTCTTTGTGTTATCATTGTAATTTATAAGAAAATATATATAATAAACGTAATTATAAATAAATTCACATCAATCTCTTAATATAGATTTTTTTACTTGTTTTGAGCATATTTATTCCTGAATTTTAAACAAATAATATTATCTGAGGGCGAACGAATAAACTCAATTTCGGTTCATTTTTTGTAATCGTTCAGTCTAAAAATATGAAAGTAAAAGCCATCTAAAAATCCAGTTGAATATTGCCGTTATTGTGGAATAATATTATAATCAAAATTTCATACAATCGCAATCGCTAATATTCTGAAAAAAAGAAATGAAAAGATTTTTTTGTGGAAAAATTCAAGAAAATATCATCTGTGAGGTCAGGTTTTTAAAGCGATGCACCCCATGATATTTTTTTTATGATAGTTTCCGATCTCATCCTTATATTTTAATTTAATGCTTTAACCAACATATACATGTTTATTAATTTATTGTTAACTACTTCAATCCTAGTACATAGATTGACTTTCTTGCAATTTGGTGGCGATGGTAAAAAGGGTATAAAAACTAATTTGGCATAACACTTGTCGAAACGGTTCAAATGAAAAACCGTAGCGACGCGACTGAGTATACATTTTATAATACAGCTCAACGACTTTACTAAGTGGTCGCTTTTATTTATATTTTCTTAAAGCTAATGAATGAAATTACATTATAATTCTGGAGTATACATTTTATGTATTTCACTGTCGATTTGTGTAAATATTTCCTGATCAAATGTACTAGAATCACTGATATATGACGGGAAGGTTCCATTTGCATTCCGTTTCGAATATTGTGGGCACGTTGGTGTAATTTTGCATTGGAACATCCGCTCTTCATAGAATACGTTAAAAAGTTTGAATAAGGTTCTCGAATTAACGTACATTAGATGTTCGAAATCAAAGAACTTTGATGTTGTTTTGTTTTCATTAAATCTGAACCGGTAACCTAGTATTGTTTTACTTAAAGCAAGATTCAAACTTGACCTCAGATATTTTAACACCCAAATTCATCAATATTAATTGACACATGTGGCTCTTAAGTGGTAAAAAGGTTTTAAAATTAAACCTGGTGACATAACTTGAGAACCCACTTAAACAAGGGTCAAACTTGATATAAATAGTGTTAAGATTCAGAAAGATAAAATAATAAATGTGTCTTCTAGAGCGGTCACACTTGTTTTTGTTACAAATGTTATAAAGTTACCTGCTTCGTGGCCACCCCCCCCCCCCCAAAAAAAAAACGTAGATTAAAACTCTTTCTGTATGATTTCGAGAACAATCCGACACAGTTTCATAAAAATTTTGCAAAAAAACTTATTCTCTAATTCGATAAAGATGGACGCAATGACGTTTTCAGATATAATAATTTGTTAACACAACATGACCCAAATACGAAGTAGGATATGCTCAAATCCAGTCAAATTTCTGTGCGAAGAGTGATGTAATATTATTTCCTAGCCATTTTGAATGAGAATTCGATACCAGACTGTATTTGCAGCGCACGCGTTGATAATTTAAGATATCTGAGGACTATTTAAGTATATTGTGTGATTTTTAATATCACTGTTATTGTAAATACAGCTATATAACTCACCCGACGTATGATATGTATACCTCAAACTTGGTTGAATGAGTGTTGCTTTTGTAAAAAGTGATTGTTAGTTATTTGTTTTTGTATGCATTTTATTTTAAACTTCATATTGTGACCAATGGTTAGTTGTTCAGTTCCCAATATAACAGTTTATAATCTGTCTACCATTAATATATTGTGATTATATTGTGATTAAACTAATGAATACCGCAACGACATAAAGTACAACACCAGTAGTAAATAGATGTGTGTCTACAGTATTTTCAAAGGGTATCAAATTGTAAATCGTAAATGTTGTGACTTAAATTTCGTCTCCTTAAAATTTAAATGTTATTGAAAACACGTTTAACAAAGAATAATTATATTAATTGAATTGATCATGTTCTTCCACAGAAACAAACTATTTATCATGTGAGGCCGCCCAGATGAGAAAAGAAGACATATTTCTACTGCAAGCTGGGGACTACTTCTTCATGCGCACGAAGTGTCATCCGGACTATGCGAAAACTAGATCGAGCTCAAAAGTAATTTCCTTGTGTGAACTCAGGACGGAAATCAAGTTGGAGATACATGTCCCTGTCCTTGACACTATAACAAATGTCACTTACGCAAACAAATATTGTGCGCAATGTAATTTCGCGACTGACCCAGAGGGAACATTCCCAACCATAGGAGGTAATTTAGTGTACTGGGATTCCAGTCTACAGTGCACAGGCGCGTTAGAAGCAGCTGTCATTTTGGAAGCATCTAACCAGAGATTTAATATAGAGGCCATCTTGCAGACGAAGACATGCAATGCTATTTTTAAACCGAAACCAGTTTACAAATTGCACACATATGAATGCAGTGTTGCAGAAATCGACCGATGCAATTTCACTGGTAACATGACTTGGTATGAGCCCTGGTTAGAAAAGGCATGCAAAGCTTACATTTCTATTTTCCATGGGAGATTTAAGAATGTGTTCTGTTTTCTGTGCAACACAGATTTCCGAGTCGAATTTCGAAATTGCGATGTATTTATTGGTAGTGGTAGTATGACACATATTTTCCCCGAGTTTTCCTCGCTGTTGGTATTCACACCAGATACAAATAAACCGTCAGTTTCTAAAGCGACCGGCTGCACTTCTGAACAGGATTACGACAAACATGAGGTAATCTATAAAAACAATTCCTTACACAACGTTATTGTTTATTCATTACAATACACCATTTAATCACCATATACAGTCAATTATTAGCTGATATAAAGTCAGTTTCTGGGACATAGCATCCTTTATTCTCTTGATTAAATAATGTTCCTATAAAGCTATGGTCTAAATAACCATTCGTTTGTTTGAACATTTCCATGTTAATATTTATTTGTAATATACAAATTAAAATGTCATGAGACAGAGCAAACATTATGCTCATATTGTTTCAATACTTAAATTTCAGGGAATCTGCCGGAACATATCCTGTCTCTTCCCAAAGCGATTCAATGGCAGCGAATGCGTGAACGTTGTGAACACACTTGGTGGTGTATCATACACATTATATCTTAAATTTACACCCCAAACACCATTTAATAATGATCGCCTTGAAGAATGTGTGGGGTTGCTTGAAAACAAGATAACAGAAATGTTACAGAGTTGGGAACTGTACGAAGCTGTGTACAAATTTGCAATACTGTATAATTTAAACGAAAGCAATACCGTGCATTCTGCTGTATCTACAGATCACCCAATCCAGCCTTATATACCTACAATCTCACCCGATCTACTAAAATTTCCACCTGATGTACATACAATTTTCCCCGATGTACCTACAATTCCACCTGATGTTTGTACAATTCCACCTGATGTTCCGACAAATCCACCCGATGTTTCTACAATTCCACCTGATGTTCCGACAATTTCACCTGATGTAAATACAATTCCACCTGATGTTCCGACAATGCCAACTAATGTACCTACACTCTCAACTGTTAAACATACAATTCCATCTGATGTACAAACATTTCCCCCCGATGTAGCAACATTACCACCTGATGTAGCTACATTACCAACTAATTTACCTTCATTTCCGTCTAGTGTATCTACATTTCTACAAATAATGACTCCGTCTGTACCTAACACTTCTCCCAATCCATATCATATGCCTGGTTCAGTAGAAATTATAAGAAGCACTGAAAGAACCACCGTAGCGGCACAGTTAGAATCAATTGAATATTTTCTTTTGAGGATTAAACTGAATTTAAAAAACAAAAATCCACCTTACAACGTTAATTTATTGGACGAGGCCCTTGCGTTTGACGAAACAAGTATAGTTGTAGCTTCGAATTCATCTCTTTTTAATTTTACATTTGATTTTGAATTCGTAGATTTTCACAATTTAGATAAATCAAATGAATTTCAAGTCATGTTGTTCGACCCAGTTTCTGGAAAACTCTTGAGACAAGCTGAAAGTTCATTTAAATGTCCGTTAGATCATGTATACAACACCACAACTACTGTCCTCACCGCGAGATTTAAATGCCCACTGGTAGTTTTGAATTTATCTGAAATAGATCGCATTGAAAATAACACATTTAAGATGAAAAACGGAGCAGTAATTGATCGTAAATATATTAATTACAGAAAACATAGGCAAACGAACGATATTGAAACGTTTGAAGTATGTTGGGATGTTTATCAATCATCTTATAACGGTAGTAAGGAAACCAATCGTACAGCAGCTAGCAAACCAGTTACCGCGACTGGCATACTAAGTCTTGTATGCATGATAATCTCTGTCACGTGTCTGTTAATTACCTTGGTAACTTATTTCTTGTTCAAGGAACTCCGCACACAGCCAGGGATTAACAACATGGGGCTTGTGATTAGTCTTATAATCGCACAGGTTTTATTTCAGTTTGGCAAAGACCAACACGCTAATGTTCCTTCTTGGGCATGTGCGCTCATCGGGGCGCTGGTGCATTTCTTCTGGCTTCTCGTTATCTTCTGGATGAACGTCTGTTGTTGGCACATGTTCCGCACGTTTACCAACATGCAAGCAAAGTTATTCAAACAAAGCTATGTTTTAAAAACATGCGTATACACTGTTTACGCTGTTGTTGGATCGCTGCTATTTGTAGCGATCAACATTATCGTGACCGTCGTTTATACAGAAAACGCCGATATAGGTTATGGAGACGGCAGTTGCTATATTTCTATGCGGGAAATGGTGGGATATACGTTTGCCTTACCCGTGTTTCTCATAATTCTAGCGAACCTTGTTATGTTTTGCATAGCTGTTTTCAAGATTAAAAGGAACTCAACTGTTCAAAATTCAGCCGAATCAAAACGCAATTATTTAAAAATATTTGCAAAGCTTTCGACGTTGACCGGCCTTTCTTGGATATTTGGTTTCATATACACGTATACGGAGATTTCAGTGTTTGTATACTTGTTTATCATTTTATCTAATGGTCAAGGCGTGTTTATATTCATATCATTTGTCTGCAGCAAGCGCGTGTTTAACTTATACAAAATAAAATTATGTGCTCAGTCATTGGAGAGGAGAGAAATACAACTGGCGTCATTATCTACACGAACAGAACGCATTTCATAGATTATTATGTAAAGACGACTTCAAAGTCACAATTGCAATGCATTTTTATTGCTGTTTTGTATCTGAACATTATAATAGACTTCTGTATAAGAAAGTAAAAGCTTTATTGAAACATTGTCAAGTAAGTTTGTTTCTTTAAATGCAATATGTTAAAATCATATTAATAACAAAAAATAAATAATTATTTGCAATACATAATTCATATTTATATTCAATATATATATATATATATATATATATATATATATATATATATATATATATATATATATATATATATATATATATATAGCTGATACTGTCTCTTCTAAAATCATTGAAATTCTCAATTTAACAGGTGAGATATACAAGTACAATTATTAACGCGTATTGCCTTAAGTTAATGGGACGTGACATTTATAGAAAATTTAAGTCAAATCTTGAATATGAGATTTACCTAGACTTAGTTCCGACAAATATAAGATTTTATTTATGCCGATTAAGATAATATGTTGACCCCTTCGTATCAAAACTTGTAGATATAATGGAAACAATATTGCTAGGTAAGAACAGTATTGTCTTTGTTGTAATGTCACGGATATTGAGGGCGAATTTCATTGTGTATGTTTTGTTCAACATTTTTTATATAAGGAAGAAATACATAAAAAATATTACTAAAATCATCCATCTGTTTTTAAGTATATGTATGTACAATTGAAGCAATCAACCAATAGGTCGGAACTGATAAATCCTTTTTTATTTGTTAGGGAATCGTTGAGTATCAGATCAAACTTGTTAAAAAGTAGAACTTAATTAACCAATTGTTCATACTCTGTATTTAAATATACATTTGTTTTTGCATATATTAATGTTTGTATACTTTTGTTATCTCAATACCAACCACATGTGATGTTGATGATATACATTGTGTAAGCCAAATAAAGTTACTGCCTGTCTGTCTGTATTGAATATCCATTGTTCAACCACACTTCAACCAACTATTTGTATGGTATTAGTAGTCGGTTAAATTTAAATTGGATGAGTACTGAACACTCTGTTACATGTATATAATAGCATTAGGTATTGACACTCAGAACCGCAACAAACCCGTTACGATTTCCTGCATCTAGAAAAAAAATTGTATGAAGTATTATAGCGAAGATAAGTGGGTTTCTCATGTATCGTTATAAGCGGCAAACGCACTAAAGAGCTTTACACCACAGCGACTCAGGTGCTTAACAAAACGGTGACGGAGTTATTTGAAAAAATGGTAATACGTGTTTCTAGACTTAACCAACTTTGCTGCAATTTTGTGTAAAAGCAATCAAAGATTTCACAGTTTCTATAATGCAGACAAACTGCAAATTATAGATATATAAAATTTATGTGCCTAAATCTATACGTTTGTCATCATATCCTTCAACCAAATGTAATGGATACACTATATTGGATGCTAGATCCGTTTGTTGGTGGGTTTATTTGTCTGTAAGCATTTCTTTCATTGAGCTACCTTTTCAATTTGTTTTCGATTGAGAAGGGTCCGCTTGCGCTTCATATTCGAAAGAAGTATGTTATAATGCGCTTATTAAATACAGACGGTCGACTTACTGGTATGTGTCGTGAATTAGTTTCATGTATAGAGCGGAATACTTTAAATACTTAAAAAAAACTATTTATCTACAGAAAACAAACACTTTGTACACAACAAACTGTGCAAAACGGACATGCCTCTTCTTGTTGAATGAAGTAAAATAGATAGCTTTTTGTTGACCTGTGCCCATATCATCATGTACCTCAATTGTTAAAAGCAGAAGTGGCGTTAAAAGCAAATTATAACAGACGTATAACGGTTATTTTGAAATATGTCTTTTAATTTGCTAAAAAGTGCTTGTAATTTCGTATTGAAAATCTAATCTCATAATCTCTTACGACCAATAAGTCAATCAGCATCACCATCGGACTTTTGTATGGATCCGCTGGTGTTAACGATCACATGGAAATCGTGAATATTGCAGTAATACATTTTAATTTCAGGAATTACTTACTTGTCCCCAAGGCTTGTATCGTTTTCATCATCATTCACAGACTTACTGCTGTGAACATTAAGCTCATTAATACTATTGAAAACGTTATCAAAACTAATTTACAACGCATTTTACCTGAAATTCCATCAAGTAATGTTTGAAGTAATTAATATGTGCTATAACTAATAGGACCCTGGTAATCTTTGTCAATTATGAGATAAAAGCAATATTCATCAAATCATTTACAATAAATCATATTTGCAATAAAAAAACACATTACATTATGATGACAACGGGATATGTTAAAAAGCTATCTGAGGGTTATTTTAATCGTATAAATAAAAAAGCAACTAAAAAACGATACAAGTAGTTATAACAAAATGTTATACGACCCGTTGTAACAGTTGCTTGCTTTTGCATAAAGTAAATGGATGTGGCAATTCAAACACTGTTTGCTTTCTAGAATATTTCACATTGTTGCATCTTTTGTTTTAATTTTTAGGAATAAGCCTAAATGTAATTGATAACGGGCGTCTGAAACGGCTTGACTGTGACAGCAGTTCATTGCTGAAGCAGGTTATTGCTGGTCTCATTTGAGAAACTGATGAAATGACATCTGTACATTTTATTTGAAATGTCTGATACCACGCTGGGTATGCGGATACTTTGATTACGGATGGCACAACACAAAGAGAATATCACACACCACGCGCGAGTGAAGAGTTCTTCTGATTTTTTGCATTTATGTTCTATTCATTTAGTTTTCAGACATGGAACATTGTTTGGTCGATTAATGGTATAACGGTGAATTATATAAAAACACCATGAAATTCTATCGATAATCAGCATGGATTGGATGATCAGTACATGTTTTAACAAAATATCAATACTTGGACATAAATCAAGAACGTGCTTAATATTCTTAATAAAATATAAATATGTAAATTAATGTTACAACATATTACTTTAAAATAACTTATTTGGAAAATTCAAATGTTTAAAGAGTCGGATGCCAAATTTTCCTGGACACTTCTTTATCCGATCATCTCAATGACAATGGCACTTCTAATCCTAATTACTCGACACTTTTTACTAGATATAACACACTCTTTTTAGTGAATCAGATATGCATAATTCGCTAGTGAATACTGTTAAAGAAAGCAGGCAATACATTCAAATGTATGTACTGACGTTAATTAAAAACTAATTACCGAAATACTTTCTCATCCCTTTGGAAAATGATAGTGATTTTGTCTAAATCTGGAAGATAAATGTGAAACTAATTCGATATGTCTGATGAGTATTGTCTGTATGACCATCTATTCCCCAGTTTTCGAGTCATGCAACCGCCGGATCTTCGCATATTACACGAGCTTATTTTTTAAGTTAATGTTCTTTGTAGCGAAACGGATGATCTTAAGCATGTTTAATTATTTTTTAATGAAGGTACTAACGCCATTTACTTAAATATTTAATAGCATGTCATGAAACATCAATCTGCTAAAACTGCTACTTAGAGATAATTTGCAGCAGCGATGCAGGTACGAAATTCTTTTATCTCAACAAATAAAGTGATTTAGGGTTAGGTGAATCGTACTTCGAGCTAACATTATCATTGCGTAACAGTAAGTGCTCCCTATAAGCAGAGCTCAAGATAAAGAGGGTTTTTAATTCTCTTATTAATATTGTTGCTACGCATAAGTATCGTCTTGATCATGCGATTCTAATAAGCACCAATGAAATACGATTTTATGAAGACCAAAGGTGTTTTTGCCTCTTAAATACCACTTCAGTTCAATTATTAAGAGCCTTGCTAATTATAAGCAAAATTAAACACGATCGTGTTGATCCACATGATCCGTTGCATTTCCCTCTCTCTGAATCTCAAGTTACCAATTGAACACAAGTTCATTAGGTAGACAATTATTTCCGGCCGTCATTTGAAATATATTTATTCAGAAATAAGCATTGTCATCTTATTTAAAAATTGCAGTTAAAATATTTTTTGTATAAATTAATAGTAATGTGATTTTTGAAAACGAATAACGACGTTATTTTCACGTTGTTTGTAATTAAGTAATGCATAGATTCCCAATATGTCGTGCTTGGCTATGCACACTCACTGATTCGAACTTCAAAGTGTCTGCAAACTCATGAATACCACCTATAAAACATGTTTTACCATCGTTGATATTTCATTGAATTATATCAAAATTTCAGCATATGAAACATAGTGATTATTCTACATGCAGACACATCAAACAAGTAATTGCAATATTTCTCAGTAGTTTTATTTTGTTTAAATAAGTACTGTTCATCCTGGTCAGGCTGTTAAACGACGAATTTATTTATTTTTTGGGCAAAAAATGACCATTCTTCCGTGAATGTTTTTCTTCCAGATAAAAAAGGATACACAATTTATCAACTCGACCTATTCCTTGTTTGAAAAACTTACCTTTAGTATATAACTTTAAAAAACACTGAGGAACCTAACTCTCGTGCATGGCTTTTGTTTCTCTCTGTTGTCGAAGTTCCATCGGCTATCGAAGTATCCGCATCACCAATGTGAACATGGTCGAGGAAAGGAAGTGTGCAGTAAGTGCAAACACGAAGATTATCATGAACGGAATAATTATGTTATGAATCAGCATGCTAAGAACGTTACAAAGTTGTAAAAATGAAACACCTCAAAAGTTGGGGTCCCACTGTGTTACGTCACGAATTTTATGGAAAATCAATTATTTTAAGTACACGTAACTTCGCATTTTAACGTGCACAAACTGACGCTTATTTGTGATTTGGATGTAAGTGGCCCAAATATATTTTTCGCGGGAAAAGCAGCCATTTTATTAAAAGATGTCAGAAGGCCAAAGCGAGCTGAGATAAGTGTTTTAACAAGTTACGTCGTGCATTCAGAAAAATTGATTATTGATTGAATAGCTGCATAAACAACCTAACAACCCGACATAACTATTGCTGTATCTACATACAGTTTGCTTATGCAGAACTCGATGTCACTTATCCGAAAACTCTTTATCAAAATACGACATCTAGTACCCCACCCACTGTCACAACATACATATTGTAAACTCTGTTAGATATGTGAATTACGAATTGTTTACGGTAAATCTGAAGTGGAATCACTTTTGATTGAAATTTGAAATCATGTTTATGTAATTCTTCCAGAATGAGAAAAACATGTGACAGAAACATGATAAATGTTAAAAATATAACTGGGACGACTGGTTTTTAAAGACGACTTTGTGCCACTATTGAATACTTATTTTTCATGGATTCATCTTATATGAAATTAATGTTTTAAGGTTGTTGAACATCAAATTGGAAAAAGTTGTTATAGTCACCTGTTAAGAGCTTTTATTATTAATATTTTACATGACTGTGCAACAAATTATAATTTTTTGGGCAAGATAATTTGATCACATATTGTGTCGTATTATACCTTGACACAGATGTTGGTTGTCCATGTTACTCATGTTGTTCCAGGAGCAGCTACATGTTGCGTTAACGTTATATTTTAGCTGGAATCTGTGATTATATTGTTTAAAACAACCGAATCTCTGATTATATTGTTTAAAGGGATCTTTTTACGGTTTGGAAAATTGACAAAATTAAAAAAAGTTGTTTCAGATTCTCAAATTTTCGGTTTAGTTATGATATTTGTGATGAAACAGTATTACTGGACATTTGCAATGGTCTAATATAGCCATTATATGCATCTTTTGACGATTTAAAAACCTAAACATTATAAAGCGTTGCAACGCGAAACGATCGAATAATTTGGAGAGTTCTGTTGTTGTCGTTTAAATTTGTGAAACTACGAAGATTGCTTATATAACGTATACAATACCCATCTTATGTATGCTTGGGAGGATAGCTCAGTTGGCAAATGTGTTTTTACTTCGGAATTCCGGGGGTCACTGGTTCTAGCCCTGCTACGGGCTTCTTTTTTTTCCTTTTTAAAATTTTATTTGTTGATTTTTACTGGAGCTTTAAACATTTAATGTTTACATTTATCAATATAAAGCATTAAATGACAAACTTCAAAACATGCAAAATCTGTGAAAAGGCCTCTTTAAAACAACATGGGGGAACACTTGGTTGTGTATGTTTTGTTTTACAGATTATACCAGCAATATAATCAAATGTGGTAAGAACAGAATGAACTTGTGAAATTCTCTTGTCTATTGTAACAGCTTAACCCTTTACTACACAATAACATGATTTTACAAACAACTCTAGAAAGCATTGGGCTGAAAACGAAATTGCTGAGCATTTTTGTGTTGATCTTTTAAATAAAACCTAGTTCAAAAAAATAATCATTAAAGTTTTAAGTTCCATGTTATTCCATCTAGTAGAATAAGTGTAATGATTGTGTTTGGAATAGGTTTAATCCATGTTATATAATTGATATGATGTAAATTAGATCCAAAGTGGTGTTGCTCATTTTCCACTTATTATACTTAAGCGCGACTTAATTGTTTTTGCTTATTTATAATGATAATATTTTAATTTGTTCATGCTCTGCCTATTTCCAATTAATAAATTAACAAGGGACAAAACTGTCATAAAACCAGGTTATCAATAAAAAAGTCTGATAAAGGTAGACAACTGCAACTCAAAATGTGCAGTGCTACTGATTGTTCATCACAATTACCCCCCCTTGTTTCAAAATCAATCTGTTTTTCGACCCCGTGACCTAGTATCTGACCCGGAATGACCCATATTAGAACTTGACCTAGATATTGTCTAACAACTTCTAGATATTGATAAAACTTCTGACCAAGTTTCGTAAAGATCGGATGAAAACTATTTGAATTAGAGAGCGGACAACATGCTCAATGTTTAAAACGCACTAAGTGACCCCGTGACCTAGTTTTTAACTCGGTATGTCCCATATTCGAACTTGACCTAGATATTGTCTAGATACAACTTCTGACCAAGTTTGGTAAAGATCGGATGAAAACTATTTAAATTAGAGTGCGGCCAACATGCTCAATGTTTAAAACGCACTAAGTGACCCCGTGACCTAGTTTTTTTATCCGGCATGACAAATATTCGAACTTGACCTAGATATTGTCTAGATACAACTTCTGACCAAGTTTCGTAAAGATCGGATGAAAACTATTTGAATTATAGAGCGGACAAGCTTGTTCCGCCCGCCCGCCAGCCAGCCCGCCAGCCAGCCCGCCCGCATTCGCCAATCTAATAACCAGTTTTTTCCTTCGGAAAACCTGGTTAAAAACTTTACTGATGATTCATTCGTTCAGTACTGGACCATCAGAGTTACAGGTTGTTATCATTGAATTAACAATGCAGAATACTAGTTTCACTTGATACACAAATAAACTAAGGCCAAAGTTGAATACATCTTTCAGCTGTGGTTATAGATGTCTGCTTACGACCAGTCGCCATCCTAGTACAAGGACTGACTTCAGACCCAGCTTAACATGGGGCGCTTCAAGGAGCTAAATACATGGTATGGTGTATAGATGATTCCTGAAGGCAAGAACAGCGGAATATCACATGCAATTAGCTAATTTTTCAACTATAAATGCTCGGGCTAAAAATTTCATCCGGATATAATTGTAAATAAGCACTCATAAACACATTCTTTTATATTAATGCGTCTCTACTATTCATATTTTATAAACCGTTATCTTCAACAATAACAGATGTGCACTGGTCCGACACCTTGGTCTAGTCGACTTAAACATGTATCAGGAAGCCCTGCTAGAAAAGTTGTGCGCTGCCTTTCCGGATTTCACTACAAAATATGGGGTTCATGTGGTTGACAGCCCTGGAGAAGAACAACTCAAAGAGGAAGATTTCAACAAAAAACATGGTAAACAAAACATGCACGTTTAGCTGCCGGGTAAATCTCGACACACCTTTACTTCTTGGTATTTAATGACGAGCTTATTTATACATGAATATTTGCATCGTATTGTAAAATTACATGTGAATTAATTTTTATAGTCAAATATATATCACTTATTTTTGGGGTGATATTAATCAATTAACATAAGAAAGGTATTTTATTGTTGCTGTAGAAAAAGTTATTTTTTAAAGAATATTTGTCTGATTTCAGGTTCATCGCTATGAGAAGACCTTGCTTTAACAAGAACTCAGTCCTCCAGTTGGCTCCACTGCCAGCGTTCGAGTCACTAAAAAGGCCAGTTGACCAAAGAACCTCTGACCCACGCGAGATCACAATCCAGAGCAACACGAAGTGTACAAGCCAGAAGTGCCGGTGTTCATTTCGACAGCACCAACTGTACTAATGTTTTACTGCTCCTGTCCCTGACATGGCACCCACTTCGTCAATTTCAGACCGAAAGAGAAAGCTAGGGGCTGAGCAGGGGCCTGGGAGTTTCAGGGACAGTACCTTAAGAAGCTGCCATACCATAACTAAAATAAGTGATTTGAGGACAGAAAGATACCAAACATTAGAGAAGTGGATAGATCCCATGAATTTGAAAGACTATGGAAATAAGAAAACTTCATAAATTGAAAACATAGCAGTTTGACGTTGATCATATTAAAAAAACTATCTCATAATTTTGTCCTTTTAACACTTTGATTTTTTACTCTAAACAAGAAGATCACCTAGAGTGGCACATGAAAAAAACACCTTATCCTTAACGCTGCCAAGCTTTAATTGAGTATTGCTCCGTGTTCTGCATAAACATCTATCCTAGCATTATCTTACAAGCGCCATAATAATAGCACAATAAGTATTCAAACATTTTATCAAACGTTGGAAAAACTAGTTTTTCTCTAGTTTATTGTCCAGTTACATCACCAAAGCTTAAAGTACAGTATATCCCTTAATTGTGTGGTAATAATTATTAAATGTCTAGGTTTTTATTAGCTCACCTGATTGCTCAGGTGAGCTTTTGTGACCGGTCTTTGTCCGTCGTACGTCCGTCCGTCCGTCCGTTAACATTTGTTCGTAAACACTCTAGAGGCCACATTTATTGTCCGATCTTCATGAAACTTGGTCAGAAGCTTCGTCCCAATGAAATCTCGGTCGAGTTCGAAACTGGGTGGTGCCGGGTCAAAAACTAGGTCTCTAGGTCAAAAAAAGAGAAAAAAACACTGTAGAAGTCATATTTCATGCCCAATCTTCGTGTAACTTTGTCTATATGTCTGTGTTAATGATATCTTTGTTGAGTTCAAAAGTGGTTCCGGTCCATTGAAAAACATGGCCGCCAGTGGGCGGGGCAGTTTACCTTATATGGCAATAGAGAAACCTTGTAAACACTCTAGAAGTCACAATTTTTGCCCAATTATCATAAAGGCTAATCAAAACATTGGTTTTATTGATATGTCGGACGAGTACGTAAATGGTCCAGATCAGTGAAAAAACATGGCCTCCAGTGGGCGGGGCATTTTTCTCTATATGTATATAGTGAAAACATGTCAACACTCTAGAAGTCACATTTTTGGCCCAATTTTCATTTTCATGCAATTTGGTCAGAACATTTGTTTCCTAGATACGTGAGTTAAGTTTGAAAATGGTTCCGGTCAGTTGAAAAACATGGTTGCCAGGAGGACGCGGCAGTTTTCCTTATATTTATATAGTAACAAGGCTTGCAAACAATCATGAATTAAGGTCATGTAACAAGTGAGACAACTCTTGTAAATATTGAATTTGAGAATACAGTAGCTACTCCCCTTTGATTATGGATGTTTTCATAATAATACAGTGTAGTTGTGTTTCATTTATGTGTTAAATGTTATTCGAGGTTGGATTTTTTTATGCCCTCTTTCGAAGAAAAGGGGGCATATATTGATCGGACTGTCCGTCCGTCCGTCTGTCTGTCCGTCCGTCTTTCCGGCACACTTGGCATTAAGGTTTCCATAAATGCTCATAACTTCTATGTCCCTTGGGATATAACCTTCATCTTTGGTATGCATGTGTATATGGACAATGCCTTTCCTCACCAACACATTTTTTAGCCCTGTGACCTTGACCTTGAACTTAGGGTCCGCGTTTAGGTTTCAAAATCTGCGTTTAGGTTTCGAAAAATGCTCATAACATCTATGTCCCTTGAGATATAACCTTCATATTTGGTATACATGTGTATATGGACAAGGCCTTTCCATACGCACACAATTTTTAACCCCTGTGACCTTTACCTTGAACTTAGGGTCCGCGTTTAGGTTTCGAAATCTGCGTTTAGGTTTTGAAAAATGCTCATAACTTCTATGTCCCTTGAGATATAACCTTCATATTTGGTATGCATGTGTATATGGACAAGGCCATTTCATCTAAATCTGCGTTTAGGTTTCGAAAAAATGCTCATAATTTCTATGTCCCTTGAGATATAACCTTCATATTTGGTATGCATGTGTATATGGACAAGGCCTTTCCATTCGGACAAATTTTTTACCCCTGTGACCTTGACCTTGAAAGAGGGTCCGCGTTAAAGTTTAAAAATTTGCGTTCAGGTTTCGAAAAATGCTCATAACTTCTATGCCCCTTGAGATATAATCTTCATATTTGGTATTCATGTGTATACAGATAAGGCCTTTCCATACGCACAATAATTTTGACCCCTGTGACCTTGAACTTGAACTTAGGGTCCGCGTTTAGGTTTCGAAATCTGCGTTTAGGTTTCGAAAAATGCTATAACTTCAATCAAAGCGTTTATAGGGGGAATATGTCATCCTTTGGTGACAGCTCTTGTTTTTAGCTCACCTGATTGCTCAGGTGTGCTTTTGTGACTGGTCTTTGTCCGTCGTCCTTACGTCCACATTTGTTGGTAAACACTATAGAGGCCACATTTATTGTCCGATCTTCATGAAACTAGGTCAGAAGATTTGTCCCAATGTATTCTCGATCGAGTTTGAAACTGGATCATGTTGGGTCAAAAACTAGGTCACTTGGTCAAAAAAAAGCTTGTAAACACTGTAGAAGTCACATCGAATGCCCAATCTTTATGAAACGTTGTCTATATGTCTGTGTTGATGATATGTTGGTTGAGTTCAAAAGTGGTTCCGGTCCATTGAAATACATGGCCGCCAGTGGGCGGGGCAGTTTTGCCTTATATTGCTATAGAGAAACCTTGTAAACACTCTAGAAGTCACAATTTTTGCCCAATCATCATGAAGCTAATCAAAACATTGGTTTTATTGATATGTCGGACGAGTACGTACATGGTCCAGATCGGTGAATGAACATGGCCGCCAGTGGGCGGGGCATTTTTCTCTATATGTATATAGTCAAAACATGTGAACACTCTAGAAGTCACATTTTTTTACCTATTTTCATGAAATTTGGTCAGAACATTTGTTTCCTTGATACGAGAGTTGAGTTGGAAAATGGTTCCGGTCAGTTGAATAACATGGCTGCCGGAGGGGGGCAGTTTTCATATATTTATAAAGTTAAAAAAAATCTTTTGAATACTCTAGAAGTTACATTTTTTTGCCCAATCACCATGAAACTTGGTGAATAGATTTGTTTTATATATATCTCAGATGAGTATGCAAATGGTCCCGATGGGTCAATAAACACGGCTGCCAGGGGGTCGGGCAGTTTTATTTATAGACTATATAGAGAAAAACCTTGTGATCGAACGCTATAGAAGTCACATTTTGTGCCTAATCATCGTGAAACTTAGTCAATACATTGGTGTTATTGATTTCTTGGACAAGTTGGAAAATGGTTCAGATCGGTGAAACACACTTTTTTGCTCACCTGATTGCTCAGGTGAGGTTTTAGGACTGGTCTTTGTCCGCTGTCCGTCCGTACACATTTGGTTTGTAAACACTCTAGCATTCACATTTCTCAAGCATTCTTTATCAAAATTGCTGAAAGATCTCAGTCAAGTGTGATGATGTGCAAAATCACATAATTAATGCCATTATTATTGCCCTTAGATTGTCTAAATTGTCATTATATTATACAAAATCCTTGTAAGCAAAGTTTGATGTTTGGGAGGTCAACTCAAAATATAGGTCACCATTTTAAATCTTACAAAAACAAAAACACTCCTTATGCCCGAGTTTTGGTTCAATAATGATGAAACTTGACCAGGATGTTTGTCTGGTCAATATCTAGGTCATGTTTGACATTAGATAAAGATTGAATGAACCGACTCCTTTCAGGTGAGCGAACTAGGGTCATCTTGGCCATCTTGTTACAATAATTGGAGGTTAGTGCTTTGCATTGAGATGATTGACAGTTCCAGAGGCGTTGACCCCGGCTTTATTCTACTATGTGTGTATCTTGTTTCGTATTGTGTCGTACTGGTTTGGCAATTCGCCACTTGCCATATATAACTGAAATTTTGTAATATGAGAATGCAATATTTATGGAGCAGCTGGAGTTTCACTTTTTTATATTGTACCAAGCATAAGTATTTAAAGTGGAAAGGAAAATTCTTTTGCAAACAACCCTGTTTTATGTGTGTCTTTCAGTGCTACATCACTAATTGATGTGACCATACAATCGCATTTTTTAAAAACTACTGTTAAGTTTGTCTTCTTCTTTCTAAAAATGTAAGAAATTGACGTGAGCTTGACACTGCAGTAAACATTTATCAAATCTATGCATGTTTATTTTTCAATAAAAGTTGGACACCAAGAGATAAGTGATGTAACACATAGTGGCTGGACAGAAAAAAACGTGCTCATATGCTATGCTTATTGCAGTTGCCCTTCTACAGTTGTAGTTTTGGCATGGATTAAGCAAAACAATCAGTTCAGAGTCAGTTAGCATGGCCAATTATTGTGAGTTTCTTCATGCCCTGAAGTCACAGTAATACAGTCTGTGGGTGCCATTTTCATGTGTTTTCTGACTGGGCGTTTGTTCATTCAAAGTATGTTTCTTCAATGTATATATTCTATGACTTTGAAGATAGCTATATATGGATTATTTGTTCTATAATACGAGAATATGTGCGGTGTTGACTCGCATGCTCATTGGTGAAAAGTCCAGGTTGGAGTTCAATTTCAAAAGCGATTAATTCAAATCTTTTCCAGACTTTTCCTATTTTGAAATCATTTGATTCCAAGATTATAAACCAAAACATATAAAATATGAAAAATATTACAATGACATATTGCAATAAAAGATGAGAATGATGCATATGGAACACACCTTAAGTTATTCAAATAAAAAACTCGAAGTCATACAAACACAATTATTGAACTATTCTACAACATCAACTGCATGCAGCTCAAACATGACAGTACAAGAAAAAAGATGCGTAATGTCAGCAGTTCTTTATGATATTGGCTTATTATGGCTCTCTCCAATGAACATTTATTATACACATGTTTTAGTTGTATTGTATCTAAACATATGAACCAAACAAACAGGAAAAACAAATATGTAATTGTTTGTAAACAAACTTGTTTTAACGTGAATAGTTAATTTGCTTGACTAAAAAACACATTGGTCAGCTATTAGCGTGTTCTACGTATTTTGATGGTAGTTAATATAAATATATTATTCTATATCCAATAAATTCATCCAATCGGCATTCTTCATATGTACCACTTGACCGTCCAATATATTCCGGTATTGGATCCAAGAAGTCTGTATTTTTTTCATATTGGACAGTTGAGTACAAGTGCACTAAGCAATTGGTTTATAACGATAAAAGCCGTTACCGAGAAAAAGTATCCGAATGTACTATAATCGACTCACACGGGCGCTTGTCTTGAAAATAACATAGATGCAATTAAAGCATTTTAAAATCAAAATTAAAATGAAACAAAGAGCTGAAGAAAGGGATATAGAATAAAAAGCTTATTAAACGTTTAAACTGTACAATACGTGATATATTTGGACTCGCACACAGTTTGAAGGCATAATGGACTCGCCTAACGGCTCGTCCAATATGACATCAAATAGTGTGCTCGTCCAAATATATCTCCGTATTGTACAGTGAAACGTATAATAACCTATAAATATTATGAAAAAATATCCCATTTAAACATTGTTTAAAGATTTAATTTAAAATCATGCTTAAAACACATTTGCAAAATATTTAATCAAACAGGCTCGTACATACATTATCATCTTTTTCAATAGCCAAGTCATTTTTCTTCAGCATGGCAAAGTATTATGAACTTGTGTTCTGCAACTTTATACAAAGTTTGTGTTAAAACATTAATGATATGTAATCTAAAATTAATATTTTCTCCATTTGAAAGATTTAACTAAATCAAAATCATAATTGATTGTTATGGTTTGGTATAGTTTCTAACATATTTCAGTTTTTATTTTAAAAATGAAACGAATATAATACGATATTTTTGACTAGGCAATCTTTTAATCTGTAACGTAGGTTTTGAATAATGAAATACGAGACTTAAGCCAGTTGTCATTACAAAATAGCTGAGAAATGGGAACCTGGTCGCTTAAATTGAATGCTCGGATTTCCACGTTATTTCCATGTCAATATCTGCAAACTATATATTTGCTGAATTAAGGAACATTATAGCATTTGTTTGTCTATAATACTATACTCTTCATCAAAGGGATATAAATCAAGAGTGATACTATTTGCTTAAATTTAAAGTGCTTTCCCCTTATAAAGTTGAAGAACTGTCCCTCACACATGCCCTGATATTAAGTAATTAAGTTCTGCTTTCAGAAATGATTCCGGTTACTGGTTGCAATACAGCGTCACTTGCAATACTTTAATGAATATGCTTTCAATAACATGAATTTATAATATTGTAGGACCCAACTTTACACAATAATATTGTGTTTTCTTTGGCATTATATTATACCTTCAGACTTATATTCAAAATGAAGATGTGTTTTTTTGAAGAAAAAAAATTACAACAGGGCAGTGCACGGCTTTACTGAAATTGTATTTTGCAGTAGGATAATTCAATAATTAAAAAAAAAAACCAAATTGAACATTACCAATGTAGACATATCCAACATCTTGTAATAAGTTACAATTTGTTAAGTCAGAAAAGTGATTGAATCGGAAAGAATCATACATTAATCTGGATACATGGTTGCAAGTTTTGGCTGTCTTTATTAGCTTATCTGCCATCTTTCATGATTCTCAGATTGGATTAGGGTTTCTGTGATGATTTAACTGGATTTTGCAGTACCTCCCAGGATATTCTGGTTAAAAATTGGAGAGAAATTTTAAATCTGCACATTGATTTTAATTTAATATCAGATCTAGAAATATATGTTTCAAAATGAATAAGTGTAATTAATTGCTTTATTAACAGCTCCAATTACTGCATATGATACTGCAGTGGCTGTCACATGTTGTACAATGTCAACACTCTCCAAACCGATGAGACATTTTATGCGTTTTATTATTATGTCTAATCAACTGGTTACAATCGTGGAAGGTCTGTTTTCAAAAATAACATTGCCAATGTCAGAAAATGTACAACTAAAATTGTTTTGGAATGATGATAACTAAAATTTTTTAACATATTGGGTTGCATGTTCATGTGTATAATATGGCTTGCAAAATGCTCTTAATTATTATTATTGCTTCGGATAATTAAAACAAACAAACCGTAACGCCCAGAAAGGACTGCATTTTTAGAAACTATACAATTCCTTAATTCGAAATTTTTCTCCTTAAGCCCGGTTTTCTCACGACGCTCCTGATATTATGATCTGCAGTTTACTAAACATTTGTAAGAAATGCGGATTTCTCTTAATAATGTCTTTGGTGGTATTTTTTATGATGGCAGTGTGTTTTAGCACCTGGGATTTGAATAAATTAAGCTGGTCTCTCAGAAAATCGGACTTCGTACATGTGCATACAAAATTGTCCCAGGTAAGCCTGCATCCCTTTACCTCATTTTGTGTTTCTACCCTGGAAAAACACTTTTAGCCTAAGGACCCAAACCTGCCACATGCTTATGCATTTAGTTCGAACAGCTGGACATTTCCGCAGGTGCCAGCGTTGCCATTTTTGTCCATTTGCTTTTTAGCATAAGGGGCCGACTTGCATTAACTTCATTTACATATAGTTTCAACAGCTGCACATTTCCGAAGATGCCAACGTTGCCAATTTGTCAATTGGCTTAAGCCAATGTACTTTATAACCACAAATCGAAAATACGGTCCCGTCGGATTATTGTAAAAATGCGGTAAAATACCTGGATTTAGAAGGATATTGACAGACGAAATAGATAATTTACATCGGATGTTCATATTCTATCACTTTTTTACATAACACTTTTTTCGAAGCTTTTCTTCTGGTAATTTTCATAATTATTAGTATCACACATTTTTAGTTAATTGTTCTACACATGATCCAGATTCAAACCTACCCCAGATATCATTAAAACAAATGGCCTGACCAAGTTTCATAAAGTTTATAAATGCGACTTCTGGAGTGTAAACTTGAACTTTTGCTAAAGCCATATGAGGAAACCTGCCCCGACATCTGTCGACTATGTTTTTCAGTAAACATGAACGTTTACTATAGCCATATGAGAAAATCTGCTCCGCCCTTTGTCGACCATGTTTTTTTAACAAACCAGAACCATTTCCAAACGTAGATATCATTAAAACAAATTACGAATTAAAAATAAGACAATAAATGTGCACTCAAGAGTGTAAACAAGGTAAATGCTGACCACATTAGACGGACAAAAGTTGATCACAACAGTTAACTATTAGCACCTTGCAGTTTTCAGGTTGGCTAAAAAATAAAAAAGCTTTCCAAAAATACAATTATATTCATTTTGAGTTATATTAATATATAGAATTTAAAAATGTTATACAACTATGCTCATTATTTCGTTATTTTAATAAATATAATTTAGAAATGTCAAATCCATATAAATGTAAATATGAAAACTCTTTTTTTCTTTCAAATTGTCCTTTTGAATTTAAAATTTAAAAACATGTGATGTTCAGAAATATAATGTCGCAGTATGTTGGAATCTATTGTTGGCGTTGTTGTAACCGTTCTTACTTTTGCTGCTTCAACTGATTTTGTTATCTCTGTTATAGCCAGCAGAAAATTGTTGCCATTGTTTTTACTGTTGTTGTTGTTGACATTGACCTTAAAAGAAGTATGGGTCATATGAGATACTGATCGATAAATATCTTCTTAAGGAATATCGCACAAAATTAAACTGTGTAGAATTTGATTTACTTATGCATGAGAAAAATGAAACTGTTCTCTCCTGTTTTGTGACGTCACAGCTGAACAAGCATTTTCTCGTCCGCTTAGAAAATAAGCGATAGTTCATAATTCGGGTTTTATTTTTCTGTTTTTATTGATATTTTCGTGAAATTGTGTTCACAGTAATAGGGAAAATGGTTATCTGTGCGGCCTTTGGCTGTAAATCACGTTCTGAAAAGGATATTTGTGATTTTTTCCAGTTTCCGAATGACAAAAAACTGAAGAAGATTTGGTGCACTAAAATCGGTCGTGCTAGCCATGTTTCCAAACACAAACAGTTTTCTCCAAATAAAAACAGCCGCGTCTGTTTTAGTGCTTAAATTCATAAATTCAAACTTTCTCCATTTTTTATAAAGTATCAAACGAATTTCGGCATAATTTTCTTTTTAAAGATTTGATGAAATTTCAAATAAAAGTTTCGTAGTGAATTTCACCTAAAGTACCGGGGTATCTCGCGAATTATTTCCCATTGACAATTCCTTTAAATAAAATAAAAATCACACACGCTGTATCGTTATCGTTACACTCTTTCAGTTCGTTCATTATTGAACAATTACATTCAATTGCAAACATTTGTATTGTACTGTATACTAATTGCACAAAAAATCACCGTGTACAATTCATATTCTTTTACAACGACCAATAAATAACTTAATTTATATTTAGATATCATAACATGTACAAGTTGTTTCTGTATTTAAACATTTTTTTCGTATTTAAATAGTCAAACTTTTTTATACTGTGTCGTCTGTGTATGGTGTATGTTGGATGGTTCTCATTTGTTTTTAGAAATTATTTTGAAAATAAATATCGTTATTTTAAATGTTTTAAACAAGTCTCGTTTCCGAGATTACTACGGGAATTCACTGTGTGAGCTATTTCGATATGTTTACTGATCTATAAAAATATTTGTTTTGACAGACAGCACGTGCTTATCTAACGTTTGTGTGTCGTAATACATAGTATATTGGATATTCAGGGCTTGATTGGGAAATAAAACAAAGACGCGGTCAGCGGTTTTCGGTAGGACGTTTGTATTGACCAACATAATATTTAATAGTGCACGTGCGTATCTTACATTTAGGGATCAAAAACACGGGTCGAAGCCACTGTGTGTTTGTTTTGGGCCATAAAAGAACACAATCCCGATGGCTTTTTTTAGTACCACGCGTGGTCAGAAACTAACAAGGTAGAGTAATATCTGCTAACAATCCCGACTGTATATTTGACGCTAGAATTTGTAAACGGCGCGCAAACATAAAACAATCAGAAGTGTGTTTCGGATTAGACATTGGTATTCTTATTGGGGAATTAAACAAAACATTTATATTTGAAATATATTTATAATGAATTAAAAATTAATTTGTTGAAAAGCTTTCCGTGTCGAAAAAATATAATTTGATAATATAATTTATGAAAAGCAAGATTTCCAGGAGGATTACACCCAGTAACTGACCACGATGTTATCGTGGAGGAGTACACATAATGATTAGTTTGGTAGGTATAACAAAGCCATAACACTGTAATAAACCAATTAAATGATCGATTGATAGTGACATGGGGGTTATTCAGAGGCAATCAAATTACCGCTAATAATTATCACAAGCGCATTTTTTTTGCAAAAATTAGGATATTATGTTTTTCATTTTCGTCCATAAATAAGACGCGTCGTAAAAAAGTCGCATCTTTTACCCCCGAAAAATACGGTATAGTGTTCTCTGTCTTCTGAATTTTTTATTGAACTTTACATTTGCATTGTGCATAAGTAGAAAAGATTACGAACTAGACCAAACATGCGCAATGAACAGTTAGATTACATCGATGGGTGCAAATGATTTGTGTCGCATAATTGATGTATTTCATGTCGCATAATTGGTGTATTTCATGTATATTCCTTGTTCGGTGTAACTGAATACATAATATCTGTCTTCATGAAGAAATGCATAAATGGGCATCATATGTCGTCGTCAAATTAGACGAAAAATGCACCAAGTTATGGCCCATGGCTGGGTTCACTAATTTGTAATGTTAAATGACAGGTGACAGTTAAACAAACGTGGTCTCGCTTAATTATTGGCATATATATGCACAAGATATGTAAGTCACACATAAAGCCATCCCGTATCAGGTAATTCAACTCATGTTAAAGTCAATCATCCAGACAGCCGTTACCCAATTTATTTGTCCATTATTGTATAAATTGGCATCTGCGTTGTATGAAGGACAGTCTTACTTAAACGGCCGAACATACAAGTCGCATTATTGCTGGCTTTCGCGGGATGGGCCCATTGCGGGCTTCGCATGTATCTTGTTTTTGACAAACATTTTGGAAACGTTGTGTTGTGTTAATAAGCAGAAATAAAACGCAAAGAAATCAGAAATGAACTTTGTTGGTTACTGTGTCTTTTCCACGAACGATACGCAATTACGTGACACAGTACATTTTATGGAGCCGTGTACCATGGATACGACCGAAGTACGATCACAAGTGCGATCACGTGCCGAAAAAATGAAAACATCACAACCACAACGCGACATGAATTCAGGTCAGTTGTTTAAAACAATTATGGCAAACTTGGAGAGGGAATTTCAAAATTTATAAAGTAGAAAATGAAAGTAAAAGGCGTCATGACAACGAAATTTTTAAGAATTGTTTTAAGGAATTTTTTGTAGTTAGATGTTAAAAATAATAATGATGATAATTAATCATGTACGAAGAAATTATGCAAGTATCAAAATCATACAGTTTTTCATTGATCTGTAGTTTTTCTAAAATATCGGGAAATTAAGAATAAAATTAATAAAAAAGAAAGTAATTTAAATTTACAGAATTTTCTGAGTTATAGAAATAATGAAATTAGAGGCGAACAAATCATTGAGAATATTTAAAGAATTTACCTAGAATTTTACATTTACGGAATTAAGAATTTAGGAATTTAGATTATTTAAGACAGTTTCGTTTATTATTTTAATAAAAAAAAAATAAGGCAGGTTTTGTTTATTAGAATGATAAAGAAAATTAAAGAGGACGAATAAATAAAATTATTGGAAAATTTAAAAATAGTTTTCCGAATTGTAAAAGAAAGAAAATAGGAAATAAGAAAAATAATGTTGATTGCGAATATGAATAGGGCAGACACACAAAAAAAATATTATGTAAATATGTATATACGTCATTGTGTTGATGCAAATATATGTAGGATATCGGTAATATTGAAGGTCTTGAGTAAGTTTAAGTAAGAATTTAATGCAATCTGACGCGTATAGCGCAGTGAAAATATAACGATATGTACGCATTAAATTTCTAATATAATTGTTTAAGGGTTACAATTATATTTTATGAGCACGGCTGACTGATCAGCGTTCGGACATACCGAGCCCGAGGTTCTGATAACCTTAGCGTCCTCATGAGTAAGAGAATTTATCCCTGTGCCATCGAAGCAAATTACGCTATGGACAGAAGATGCGATGTCGCATAAGAATTATTTGAGTAGTTCGATTAGGAGCAAAGACCTGAATTTTGAAGTATACCGATACGTGTTCTTATATTATGAATGCATATATATAAAAGTCTGCCTTGTCATATTTGCGCATTTTTACAAGTGCACAGGTCAAACATGTCAATAAATCTATGCCCAACGGCAAAACTATAGTGATAAAGATGAGGTTTATGAACAGGTACGTCTATCATTACCCATTACTCTAGGTCAATAAAGTGGCGCGCGCCTGTCAAAAATTTACTGGCCGCACGTGCGTAAAATGATTATGCCTAAGGCGGTACACAAGTCATATTAAGTAAATGGCTTGTCAGATGTCAAACTGTCATGTACTTATCCGAAGTTTTTTTGAGGAATTGACTAATATTTTTTCGTTGTAAAGAATTTATTTTTTGAATAAGATATCACAGTAAGTTGTCATGACGATATTTAACAATAACTAAGGGGATATTTATAAATGTTTGCCATGATTTTGAACAACTGATACTTGTATCACCACGACGCAGATAAAAATATCGAGATTTGAAGACAACGCCGAAGAAGAGCGACTTCGCGAGACAACGCCTTCCACAACGAATAGAAGAAACAAACAACATAATTAGAATGGAACATCACGGCGTTTACTCTCAAAGTGAATACCTGGTTCTATCGCTAAAAGAAGACCAACGCCAGAAGATTTCGAAGGACAACACGTGACGCAACACTGGACACAATACTTGTGACGTTAAACACTATAGAGTAGATGCAGCCGTTCAACTGTTTGACGTGCGTAGATAACGCATTTGGAATGATACTTCCGAGGCCTAAAACATCAAGGAGAACACTGCTATAGTTAATACCTCGTGAGCATTATGGCCAATAGAAGATCTTAATGTCCCAAGAGAAATGAAGACGCTGGAACCAAGAACAAAAGTACAATCAACAACAACAGAAACAACAATGCGATCACAAAGGTTTTAACATACGTCACAATTGATAAGCAACGCGGTACGCATCAACACCATATCCAGAGACAATATCACGATGGATTCAACAACAGAAACAACGACGTGATGACGGCTGGTTCAGCGACAAAAACAACAGAAACCACGATGACATATCCAGCCTCGATGTGAACCTTGATACGCAGATGAGTGCAACCGACCACGTGCGATTTGCCTACACAGCTTGGCGATAGATAGAGCTTCTTCACGACAGCAATGGTAGATAACATCGCCCATGAATCAACATAGACAGAAAACAACAAACCAAGACATCTACTTGACAGCAACAGGTACATATTCAACCCGGGCAATACCTTCTTCGAATGGACAGCACAGGAGGTCACAAGTCAAACAACGCCTGTAGTGTTACGTGGACAATCGATCAACGTCATTTAACATTGATGCATGATATTGTAAGACACTTGTCATTCAGGATTTGATCTTTCTAAAGATTTTAAATCATAAAATATAAAATCTTTCTTTAATGAAAATGAGGTGTGTCGCATAATTGATGTATTTCATGTCGCATAATTGGTGTATTTCATGTATATTCCTTGTTCGGTGTAACTGAATACATAATATCTGTCTTCATGAAGAAATGCATAAATGGGCATCATATGTCGTCGTCAAATTAGACGAAAAATGCACCAAGTTATGGCCCATGGCTGGGTTCACTAATTTGTAATGTTAAATGACAGGTGACAGTTAAACAAACGTGGTCTCGCTTAATTATTGGCATATATATGCACAAGATATGTAAGTCACACATAAAGCCATCCCGTATCAGGTAATTCAACTCATGTTAAAGTCAATCATCCAGACAGCCGTTACCCAATTTATTTGTCCATTATTGTATAAATTGGCATCTGCGTTGTATGAAGGACAGTCTTACTTAAACGGCCGAACATACAAGTCGCATTATTGCTGGCTTTCGCGGGATGGGCCCATTGCGGGCTTCGCATGTATCTTGTTTTTGACAAACATTTTGGAAACGTTGTGTTGTGTTAATAAGCAGAAATAAAACGCAAAGAAATCAGAAATGAACTTTGTTGGTTACTGTGTCTTTTCCACGAACGATACGCAATTACGTGACATTAGAATTATTGTTTAAATGTAATTATGTGTTACAATTATACGATTTCTTTCACTTGCATTGATTTACTAAGAAATAATACAATAATTAAGATATATCATGAAAAATCTAATAACGAACATTTTAGGGCTTTTTCCAGCCATTTTGTGAAAAGGAGTCTGGTCTAATTGGGATTTTTTAAATCGATAAAATGGCGTGTACTGTACATGTACGGTCTAATGTCATGCAGTTCATCTTCATAATGATCAGATTCGTCAGAAAAGTCCATAATTTAACATAAAAGTATTGATGTAATAGCAATGCAGTTGATCGTCTCGGCATAAATAACGCTGTTAAAAAATAGCGGATGTACATCTGTGACGTCACAGCAAGGGAGGTAAGTCATTCCAACTTTTAGAAAACGGTGCGTTATTGGCAGATTTACCGGGTGATTTATGGCATAAGGCGTAACGTTTAATTGTTTCAAATAGTTTTATTCCGCATCTCAAACATTTATCTTTAATATTATAAAGTTTCCAAAAGTGTTAAAATTGACATTTAACTATTATCAACATGATTGTGTACCTGTACATTTGCTGCATGCTGTTTCACTTGTTTGCACTTACTCAAAAATCACATGACTCACAGCCTGGGAATGTTTATGTCTATTAATATATTTATAAACTCATATGGCATATATATGTGCTGAGTTTCAATAAATTGTTAAAACTGCTGAGATCTGGTCAGCTAATGAAGGCTGTGGTTCAGCAGAAATATACATGTAAACAATTAATCGCTCTAAGTTAAATGGGCCTTTTGACATATTTTGGCAGATATTGTAGTTTGCCATTAAATGCTTTTTATTGATAAATTGAAACATCATATCTAATAAGCCCCAGTACAAATAATAATACAATTAAAGTAAGAAAAAAGTAACCCTCAACTGGGCTCGAACCACTGACCCCTTGAGTAAAATTCTAACACTTACACCAATCGACCACCCGTGCTCATACAATTAATGATGCATTTTATACTTTATATAAGCAATCCTCGTAGTGTCTATACAATGCAATATAATTTTCAGGTTTTTAAATCGTTAAAACTGTCATGTAATCAATATTTTAGAGCATGGTCAATTTTCTGTATTACTGTTTCCACGTAAATACCATAACCAAAAGGAAAATGTGCAAATCTGAATCAATTGTTTTTAATTGTGTCAATTTACCAAACCTGAAAAGGCCCCTTTTATTGACTTCATTCAAACCATAGACAATTCAGAACAAGAGTGCGACTTTCATTTTAACAAACAATTTAAGTATACCTAATTTGTCCATGTTAAAGAAAAAGTTGAATAATCAATATAGGGTGCTCTACTTTGTTTACATGTGAGGGTATCATAGGAAAAAGAAATGACTATACTAAAATACTGATTTAATATTTTAGACTAGTTAATTTTGTTTCCTTGATACGGTCACCTGTGACTTAATTTTTAAGGGAACCGTTTTCAAAATAACTGCGGACAGGAAATCAAGCATTATGATATATCTGGACAATGTAGCAAATGGATAAGAACATAAAAGTTTATACATGCCATATTCAAAAGTCGTCCGGAATATGAACAATTTCCGTAAAAGAAGAATCTGGATTAAAAGCAATGTAGTTTTTATAACAAAATTAATTTAAATAACAGCAGTACATATAAACAATATTACTAAGATTTGGTAATTAGATTAAATAAATGCAGCAATTTCCGTGAAGGCAAACTCTTACAGCTTATTTTGACAATGGTGCTACCGTAAACAGTTGATATATTATTCCTTTTTGTAGAATTCCCGGAGAAGTGGAAGGGTTTAGAATTTCTTGTCAATTACTGTTAATTACATCTTGGTATTAAACTCTAAACCTCGGGCGATGATTCTTAGAAGTTCTTTATTCTTAGACCGTTAATTTGAAATCGTTAAACACGAGGAGTATTTCATTCTGGGAAGTATATCAATGGGGTATTAACAGGTCATTTTCGTTGTTGGTAAAAAAAGAGTCTTTCCATTACTTAAATGAGCCTTTTCACTTTTTGGTTAATTAACAAAATTTAAAAAAGTTGTTGCAGATTTGCAAATTTTCGTTTAAGTTATGATATCTGTGAGGAAATAGTAATACTGAACATTTACCATGCTCTAAAATAACCATTATATGAATCTTTTGACGAGTTGAAAACCGGAAAATTATAAAGCGTTGCAACGCGAAACGATTGAATAATTTGGAAAGTTATGTTGTTGTCGTTATTTTTTGGCAAACTACGAGGACGTGTATTTGATGCTTTCACTCTCGAACACGTATACAAACATGCATTATTGACTATTTGTTGTTTTATTTAACATATCCGATTGACCGACATTTGAACATTGATTTAAATGATGCACAAAATGAGTGTATAAACACATTTTTGTCTAATCAATTAAAGCATGGTGATTTTGCAAAAGTTTTGAGGAAGCGTCTCATGAAAATGTTGGCGCAATAAAGTATAGTAGTAGTACATCATACGTCATACATCACGAATCGGCAAACATGTTAATTTAAAAGCCTGTGGAAAACTATTAAACAGGAGAAAAAGAAATGTCAAAAAATCTCCTTCGTGAATTCAATGTTTAAGACATGATTCTTACCAGGTACTCCTCTTCCAAGTATTCAGCTCATATTGGTTAACTTGAACAGTTATATTTCATTCTTTAATTTACTACAAATATTTTGACAGTTAGAGTCCCAGACAACGAAGCTAGCGCCAATACAGCACATTGTGCAAGTCTTCTTATACGTAGGAGAATGAAGGAATTCGTCGAAATCACGTCCAATACAACTAAACTTCATTTGGAGCCATTCTACACTGCCTCGCACCACCAGAAGATGGGCATACTGCACGCCGAGATACCGGGTTGTAGTCAGATAACCATCACAGGGAAGAGATAGCGCTGGAAAGTCCGAACAAGGGCGCTGTTCCTCAGACAAATGATCCCAATGAACTGATCCATGTTAACGAACACTATTTACACTTTAGTTAGGAAGTTTTTTCATGAGAATATTCGGTGTCTATCTTAGTTTTAACAATACACATGAATGGATGTTGTTTTTTAACGTTAAATATATGGTTAAGTTTAAATTTTTTATTTTTTATTTTGTCAAATATAGCAGCAAGTCGTGACAGAGTCAGTAGCAGATTGTTAAGAAAAGCGCCTGGATTGGTTTATATAGAGTTGGACATATATAAGTATTTGGGAATTTTCATTTCAGTTGAGATACCTACTAACAAAAAACAAGTTTATAGAGCTTAATATCACTAATTATACTAGAAATGTTTCCGAATTTCATTTTAATTTGGACATATGAAAAATAAGTGGTTGTTAGATCCAATAGCAACGCACAAACATAGAGGCGACGGAATGATATTTTACGCATACCGTTTTTCATTGAGCGCACTAGATTTAAAAGATATGGTTGTGCATAAATATGACACTGATATAACACTGTACGCAAAAAACCTTGCAAATTACAGTTTTCAAGGTCAATATAACACAATGAAACATACCAGTCGAATTTATATGAAGTCTTTTTTTTACTAACTATAATAGTGAACTCTGATTGTTTTAATGCTTTTGAACAGATATGTATATTTGTTTCATAATAATTCTTTATATGTAATGGTTAAGCACACAATGATATGTACATAATATTTGCGCTGTATACATACGTTGTATTTGTATTTATTTGTATTTATATTGCTTTCATTTAAATAAATATACGGTTTTCGTAATCAGTTAAACAAATGACGAATGTTCTATGGATATGTTATCTAACTAAATCTTACTCTACTTCACACGAAAGCACATACAAACCAAATGTATTTGCTATTTGTAGGACAAACAATACACGAATCGCTTCGTAAACACTGCGACAGAGGCGGACATGATACAGTCAATATTAATGCAATTTAGCATTTATTACATAATAATTCCCATCCCTACGCTTAACAAAAACTAGCTAAAATCACTGAATCAATAAATTCGTTAAAACCATACCACAATTAAGATATACCAACAAAACAACATCTGGCATTATATAAATATCGTCAACAGTTTATATCTATGAGAATTTGAATATTGTATGTGTACAATATTAAATTCCGTACTAGTTTAAAATTTCTGACATACAGAAAACATGTTATATGTTGTGCATGCGCGAAACGTTGCATTATATCTATGCCATACACCATTGGTACTGTAACACAATTATATCGATCTGTTTATCAAACAAATTCATGCATTTGTACTTAAAGCTTTTTATGAATTTGTTGACCTTTCGTAGGAACACCACTTCAAGCAACATGTAGATATTAAGTTATTTACCGTTATCGTGATACAAAGGCGACTTCGAAATCAATGATAATAAATATGACAATTTAACTTCAATGGTGATAGATGTGACGTATTTTTTTCTATAGTCGTTAGCGTTAATTAGCTTAAAAATACATAGGAATACAGGAATATGATAATATAGTGCTGTTTGAATTTATTTGCAGTCTAATCAAACAGTTAGACAAATCGCTACCTGAGATACTCATCAGTGACAATGTTACAAAAAATAACAACTACGTAATAACACGAGTAGAACATTCACATTCCAGAACCAATGCATATGCATTTACGTATTCATGGTTAGTTTTAAAACCCACGTGGTCAAAACATTTCAAGTCTTTAAATTATAGATAACTGTCAAATTGTATAACTGTATGTTCCTTAGGTAAGCTGGCTTTTTTACGTATATATACATGTAAGCATATGACTTGGCAAAAAATTAATATTAACATTTCGTAGTTATCACTGGTCCAGTAAATAAAAATTGTTGAGCGGGATATTTCAAAACGGTATTTAAACTAAAGCGCCTTGGATCAAAACACGGATGTTTTTTAGCTGGTTTGGAATTAGGCATGCTATAAAAGAGACTTAAAAACCATTATGATTTCAATAACAAATGCTTGAAATAAATCTTACAGTAATCAGTTTTGACATTGAAAAACAAGTTGCACAAGGCGACAATAACATTCTACCATTTATATTGACAACATGTGCTTACCTATTTACCTTGGTCTTACAATACTCATTGTGCACCTGGCGATCATATTTACGAGCCTATCATCATCTGCCATTTCTGCGATACAATTGAATAACACTTAACAATACGAGGTCTGTACATAGGAGGTAAACCTCGCACGATAAAAATGTGACAGAACGTTATATGACACGCATATACATGAATGGGTACATGCTGAACACACGATAATATCGCTTGTGCAAATGAGCTGTTACTTTTATTGAACTACACTGAATGATAAATTGCTATTCAAAGTTTTGTCGCGACATCTCCAATACCAAAAACAACTTTAAAATTTAAGTATGTTTATGATTCATCGCCACTGTTGCGTGTATCGTCTCTTGTTGAATACGCTCACTGTAATAATGCATGGGTAGTTACATGCAGTGTACCACATTTAAATAAAAAATAATTACTTAAAACATGTTTTCGTTAACATGAATATTCTAGTAGCGTTTGACAATAACAATATAAAGAAGTGAAACTCCAGCTGCTGGAGCAGTATTGAATTTTCATTAAAAACAATTAGTTGGTCCTTTATTTAAGGCAAGTGACCGATTGCCCAAACAGTACAAAACAGCACAATACAGCACAATACAAACCAACATAAACACAAAATATGAATAAAGCTGGGGTCACCGCCTTGGAACGGTCAATGCAAAGCCCTTAAATAATGTTATTACAGCAATATTATTGCATTAAGTTGAAACTAAAGTGAACAATAACAATTACCACATAAACGCACGTTTCAATGTTGGTAATTGTATTTACTCGTTAAATGAATTGAATAATGATGTTAACTTAATTTTCATTACCATCATTATTTTTGTCATCGTCTTCAGCATGATAATCATCGTCATCATGATCACCATTATAATCGTGATCATTGTCATCGTCGTTTAATTTCATGTTTCAATTGTACCGTTTCCATAAAAAGTATTTAAAAAGAAACTAATTATACATTACAATTTAATCATTGTCATGTCATAATAATAATTATGATGATGATAATAGTACAACTAATACTACTACCTCTGTCACTACTACTAATACTACTTATAATAATAACAATCATAACACTCCTCATCATCATCACTCGAAAGTCAACTTAAAATTTACACACTTATTATTAGCGACTTCAGTGATTTTTTTGATAACCCATTGATGTTATATATACTATTAAAGGGAATGACACAACAAGTACAAAACTAAAAACATTTTGAAAATCGGTTACACAAAAAGGGAGTTATCCCCTTTGGAAAAGTTAAAAAATGTGATTTTTCTGCTAAAAACACATTTTGAGTTTTGAAATTAGTATTATGATGGCAACCCATATATGTTATATATGATTTTAAAGAGGATGACATAACAAGTACACAACTGAAAAAAATGAAAATTGGTTGAATATAAGTGGAGTTAGCCTCCTTGGAAAATTTCAAAAATGTGATTTTTCTGCTAAAAACACTTTTGAGTTTTAAAATTAGTATTATGATGATAACCCATTGATGTTATATATATAATTCTGAATGGAATGACACACCAAGTACAAAACCGAAATCATTTTGTAAATCGGTTGAACATAAGTGGAGTTATCCCCCTTTTAAATTTTCAAAAAATGTGATTTTTCTGCTAAAACAAATTAAGAGTTTTGAAATAAGTATAATGATGATAACTCAATAATGTTATATATATATTGAAGGGAATGACACAACAAGTACAAAGCTGAAAATATTTTGAAAATCGGTTGAACATAAGCGGAGTTATCCCCCTTGACAGATTTCAAAAATGTGATTTTTTCTGCTATAAACACATTTTTAGTTTTGAAATTATTACTATGATGTTATGATGCAAAAACATTTTGTCTACTGATAAATAATAAATCATGCGTGCATGTGTTCTCCTTGGCTTAATAATTGTTATTTTATTACATTAACTTCATTTATTATGATTAATCTTGTGCTGCAATGTTATATGTTATGTTATCTAGTATGTTGCAACAGTAAGTTATCAGTCCAAATAAAGTTTTGTTTAAAGCACAGACACATGTTGTTGTTTTGTTTTTAAGGAATACCTGTGATATTACTGTTCCATTGTACCATCTGTATTTTCCACTTTCTTCAATGAACTTGTGCATAATATTTCGACCAACCAAGTCATGGATTATATCAGATACAGGAATTGCATTTGCCTTGTCCATAAGTACTATTACTGTTTTCTTTAGTTCATCTACAGATAACATTATTCGTCTGCCATTAATATGTTTGCTCATTTTGTACACATCTTTATTACATTGTTGTTGGAATACGTTCTTTCTAAATCTCAGTTGTACTCATAAAGCTTCTTCTTGTTCTGATTTGGATTTAATTTAACAAAGTGCGTCATTCATCTGTAATTCGTTCTGCCACAATCCATAAAATGTCATGTCCAGTGTTTCTTTTTCTAGTCGTTCAATTCTTCTCCATTCCTGATTTTCTTTCTTCTTGAAATCCTCTCGTATCGCTGCTTTTCAATCCCTTTAGCATGTATTGTTTGTTCTCTTTGTTTGATTTTTTTTTCATTTTTACTTCCTTGCGGCTTTGTTTTATTATTTCATGTGCATTTTTCAGTTCAGAAAGTCATTCTGACGTTTTGTTGCGAAAATGTTATGTGCAATTCTAATGTTATTGTATTTATATTTGGTTTCTTAATAGCAGATGGTCCGCATATGAAAAAACGCGTTCAGGAAATTTGTTATCAACACTCTTCGTTTGAATCAGATTTAGATGTGTCAATTCTCCACCAGGAAGATGGTCTTTATTATGAGTTTAAATTAATTTAGGAAATACAGGCAACATGGAACATAACACTCAGGATAACGATAATATGATTGTCTATTGCAGAACTTTGCAAGAGGTATTTATACATTTTATCTTCTTTCACTGCAACACCATCATATAAAATAATTTTACCACATATAAAGTCCTCAATGTGTGTCGACACATATTCAAGATATTCAGTCAGTACATTCAAGCGGTCATTAAACATTGTAATATTTATTTCCTTGTTCTCAAGAACATTCCAAAATGGTGTTGTTATAAGCTTTGATACAAGGCCAAGAGCCTTTCAACTGGCTACAAAAATCTCTCAAATCATGTAAAGCAGATGACAAAAGCAAATTAAGGTTTGGTCTTTTCTCCAATAATTCAATGTTTTCTTCAATGACAGTCTCCAATTGATCTTTTATTTGTAAATTTTCAGATTTTTTTCCTCAGTTCATTAGCTAGACTAAGAGCAACAGTGAATAATGTTTCTGTGGATTTGGGATCATCATTTGGACATAATTGGCTTAGAGGTTTTTAAGTAAATGTTTGCATCTGTTTAAATCTGATTATCAGGAAATGTTTCTATTGATTCCATTAATCTATTTAAATTTTCGTTTCCTTTAACTCGAGCTTTATTGTTATTCAAATGTTGATACGTATCATATGTTCTTCTAAAGATTTCAACAATGTGCATTTGCTTATATTGACTTGTTGTTCCCTTGACAAAACTGTGCATGTGTCACCCATGCCTCTACTGTTAATCATTGTGATAACCTTTTCATTGGTGACCGCTGGCATTTTCGTCTGAAAATGCATTTAAAAAATCAAAACTACTTACATGTATATCATCAATCCTTGCTGCAAGCTCCTGGTATGTGCAACATTTGATCTGTAAAATATGGAAACAACAAATATAACATTTTCAAAACATTCAAATACAGGGACCCATTGATGGTATCTTTGAATTAAAATATACACTTTTGTATTTCTTTTTGTGTGGTATAAATTATACATTTATTAATATGCAGCAGTACAACAACTACTGTTGATAAATACCAAAATGGTTAACCTAAAATTCACATAATAAATATTGATGCAACAATTACACGTGCAATTTCAACATGTCCCAGTTAAAACATATAATAATTATTATCATGTACATGCATCATGCAAACAGTTTTGTCAAACAATTTAAACTTCTTAAATAAACAGTACTGTCAATTCAAAACTGATTTAATGTTATGATGCTTTCAACATTTACTAATGAAAAAAAATGCACATCACCAGTAGAGCTGCCATTGCAATGTAAATATACAAATTAAATTACGTTAATATTGTAAATGTAGAAAAAATTTATGATGCAAGATACAGAACATAAAAATAGCCATCATTATTTCCCAAAATGATAAGGTTACTTTTGAAGTCATTTACTTGTTAAACATGTCAGAGTTAATATTAAAAAACACAATAATAGTTAAGTTTGTAAATGAATACCCTTATTGCTACCTAATCATATTATGTTTATCTTTAAGGTGCAATTAATTTACAAAACTAAAATCATTAAAAACACAAATTATTAAGTAAATAATTTATCTCGGTCGAATTTCGGGCACCTGTTTTGTTTCCTTTCGTTTTCAAGCTTACACCTTCCGGTTTAGACTCAGATCGACCTTGACTTTGTAAAGGCTTCACAAATAAAATGCGCAGACGACAACTAACTCAATGATTATTGTTTCGTAATGAAAACAGCTTTGTCTTCAATGAAATGCCATAAAATCGATGCCAACGAAAATACAAATAGGTAAAATATGCACTTTAAATTCACCTGAACCCTTTTCATGTAATTTTTCAAAACAAAATATTATTTAATCTTCGATTTTGTTTTTTTTTACGTGCACACGTCTGTTTACAATATAAGTAATGTAAGTTCTACCCACAATTCTCAAAATCAAATCATTCAGGAAGCGGAATTTACGACACCTATGAAAACAAAAATGGCGGATTTCGAATGCTGAATTTCCAAACTCTGATTGAAACTTTCGTAATAATCGTCATTAATTTAATATTAAAACACGTTTAAAATATTATAAAACAAATATCTTACCTTGCTAAAAATGTTATTTCCCACTGAAAATCTTATAATTTATGTATGTTATGACAATTTACAAACATGCTAATCACAACACTGCCAGATGGGGAGCTATTTTTAGGCGAATACGCTGAAGTCTCCATTATTATTGAGAAAGTTCCCTCCCATTATTTAGTCGTTGTACAAAAATTAAGTAGGTACCTACTATATAGTTATTGGTTACCTATTATATAATTGATTTGTACCTTCTTATAATGTCATAGGTATCCACTTATCTTCAGTTTTAGCCAAGGTCATGCGCCATAAATTTTCGTGGCCGGTCCCGAGATTGCAGTCACGTGATATGCATGGTCGTCGGTTCAATTTCTGCATTTATTTTCTGAGCAGATGTTGATTTACTTGAAAAACACATATTAATAAACAAGACATATATTTTTAAAGATAAACGGCCTTGATTGTGGTTGGTTTTGACGAACGATCAAAAGTTATAGCTATGAGATCAATCATAGCGAATGCCTTTTTTTCTGCGCAGGTCTTAGCGGCATCACAAGCAAATCTACTACGCGGTGATGCGCCATATTTCTTGGCTTATTTCGCTTTATTAGATATTATTTATCAGATATCTATATTTACAGAACAGAAAAACACAAGACGATTAAGGTTAGCCGGCAACACACGAAAATAGGTTAGCCGGCAACACACGAATCATCCGTATATATTTGAAATATTTATACGCGCGTTCTTTAAACAGACCTGTTTTAGTGGTTGGTCGGATATTTTGATTAGATTCGATTATATAGAGAATACTAGGTCGGTGCCGAATAAAGAGAAGTTTATTTTGCGAGGCTTAGAAAATCTGAACCACGAGCCTTTCAGGTAGATATCAACTATATCGGGTTAGGTAGTTTTTAGTGTATGTAACATTTAATTTGCTCAGTATTCGAGGGGGTGACGGCGTTGTATGTTTCTGAAAAATCTCAAGGATTCATCCATCGGGATTGAAGATCATTGAACCAATTAACCTCCGCAGTGGAATGTGTCTGCCGATAACAATAATAACAGCTAATGTACAGTGCATAATAAAAACAATGGTGTTTATTTACTGGTTCTCTTTAGAATTTCGGAGTGTAACCGAGTATGCACCAGTCCAATTGAAACCAAATCACGCCATCAAACCCCGTGGATGGGCAGGGGATAGCGGGGGACTAATCCCGTGTTTTACCTGTTGTCAGGGGTAAAGCCGGACTTTCTACGTAGTTTGATCAACAGTTATTTATGCACGATGTATGTTTGCATACAGTTCATGAAAAAATAAAAGAAAAGTGTAAACAATTAAATGAACTCATCCATAGATAAATGAGATGTATGCGTATGTCCATCTGTTCTTCATTCTGTCCTGTACTGGTTGCTGAGCAATTCTCTTAAGAATATCGATCATGTTTTTAACATTATAAAAATCGTAACGATGTAAAACATAATTTCTTTGGCTAAAATAAATAAGTTGAAGTTGATCTTCTGCCCTGTGTGCAAATATTTTCAAGCCTTAATTCGGGGCTCCAAAAGTGAATCAAAATTCGCTTAAATTAACAATCTTAAGAGTATTTTTGCGGAAGTCAATTTTGAACATAATTTCTTTCAGTAAATTGATGCCATTAAGTTATTTGTAACACTATTAAATCGTAGATTGGTGCAAGAAAATCATGCCTTTCACAATAATTTGGGACTGAACTTAATCATTAAAATCAAGCATCCATTCGCATAACCAAAATGAACATGGCACCGGGAACGACGTAATATTTATGTCAATTTAGCTCAAGGTTGCCAGATTTCCACACGATCTATTTTACTAACAAAAAACCCATAAGATACATCTTAATATTCGGCCTTGTGAAGTTGTATATCGATTACAGAGAACCTGTAGATGATTTTATAACATTTGTGTGATGATTTAGTAGATTTAGTAGATTTAGTAGAAAATATTGTTATCATAGAGGAAAATGATGAAAACCTTCCGAGATACTACTCGCTCCCGAGAATTACCAGTACCTTTATTATATTTTCGACCATCGGTGTTCATTCATTCTAAAAGTGCAGATTTAATGTAGAATTGACTGTTTAAAATAGAGAAAAATTTGAGAATAGAATACCATGCATGAACTGATGCCATCAACGTAAAATAACTGGAAGATGATTATTATATTAAATAATATATGTTGACAATAGAATATCCTGCCTTGACTGTTGTCATGATCGTATAACAACAGGCAGAGCATGTTCTATACGTTGACAATAAAATACCATGCCTTGACTGTTGTCATGAAAATATAACAACAGGCGGAGTATGTTCTATAGGTTGACAATATAATATCCTGCCTTGACTGTTGTCGTGAACATATAACGACAGGCGGAGCATGTTCTGTATGTTGACAATAGAATATCCTGACTTGACTGTATGTATGTTAACAATAGAATACCATGCCTTGGCTGTTGTCATGAACATATAACAATAGGCAGAGCATGTTCTAGATGTTGACAATAAAATACCATACCTTGACTGTTGTCATGAACATATAACAACAGGCGGAGTCTGTTCTATAGGTTGATAGTAGAATATCCTGCCTTGACTGTTGTCATGACAATAGAATATCCTGCATTGACTGTTGTCAGGAACATATAACAACAGGCGGAGCATGATCTATATGTCAACAATAGAATATCCTGCCTTGACTGTTGTCATGAACATATAATAACAGTCAGAGCATGTTCCATATGTTGACAATAGTGGAAGCTGTACACAGTGCAGGCTTGGACACTTTTATTTGCAAACGATGCGAATATGATGTGGAATAATGCCTACGTTATAGACTTTACAATGTGCGGAATATATTAGTCTAAGATAGAGGACATTGGATGTATTACTTCCCTTTCTTTGTCTAAATGAGACACTTCTAGTCAAAACATCTAGTCGAGTTATTTAATATTGAACAATTGTCATATTGTCACTTACTACGAATAGTTGCATGAGCGAGCAAATTGTTGTCTTTCAGAAGTTTTGAATGTCATACGGGGTTAAAATAAGGTAAACAAATCCCACCTTCGTTAT
The DNA here is from genome assembly GCF_020536995.1 of Dreissena polymorpha. NCBI lineage: Eukaryota > Metazoa > Mollusca > Bivalvia > Myida > Dreissenidae > Dreissena > Dreissena polymorpha. Next base: position 84,445,057 of record NC_068357.1, on the reverse strand, counting down.
ATTTTATTGGTCGATGCTAAGTATGAACAATTAAAATTGTCCATGTCGACATATGCATATTAGATGAAACGCAAATATATGTAATGTTGTTTGCAGATGTTATATAATTTCTGACTGTATTGAAAATAACTTAATTTAAAAAATAAATATCAAAGACTCGTTTTCAAATACAATGTTCTGTGTTTCCGCTTGAACCGATCACTCAATCCCGATTTCGTTTTCGGTCCGGATTGTCGCTGGTCTCATTCCAGAGGGCAACATATTATATCTTATTCACAAACTAGGGCACTAGGTGAAATAATAGGAAAACATTGTTAACACGCTAGAGGACACATTTTCTGTCCGACATTCATAAAATTTGGTCAGAATGTACATTTCTTTCAAATGTAGGTCAAGTTTGAAAGTGGGTCATGTGTTGTCAAAAACTAGGTCACCAGGCCAAATCGTAGAAAAAGTATGTTAACACTCTAGAGGTCACATTTTCTTCCTGATCTTCATGACAATTGGTCAAAATGGTCATCTCAATGAAATCTAGGTAAATTTTGGAAGTGGGTCATATGCGGTTACCAGGTAAAATCATGGAAAAAGCCTGCTGACACGCTAGAGTCGATATATTCTTCCTGATTTTTATGACAATTGGTCAGAATATTCTTCTCAATGAATTCTGGGTCAAGTTCCAAAGTGGGCCATGTGCATTCAAAAACTAGGTCACCAGGTCAAATTACAGAAAAGTTAGTTTACACTAGTATTCTAGGGGTCACATTTTCTTCTTGATCTTCACGAAAATTGGTCAGAATGAAATCTATGTCGAGTTTGAAAGAAGGTCATAGGTTGTTAAAAATTAGGTCACTAGGTCAAATCATACAAATAGTATGTTGACATTCTAGATGTCACCTTGAAACAGGTGAAACGGGTGAGCAATACAGGTATATTTTGTTTTACTACATGATTTGAATATGTGTCCTTACAATTCATGAATAATTCAGTGTCAATGTCCAAATTTATGTTTACCTTCTGTGCCTGCCTATATTGTTATATTCGAATTGACAGCTGTTATTATGTCTTCTTTAGAACAGTTCAAGTATGTTAATACATCTTGAATAAAACAATACTCCGCCTGTTTTTATTTGTTTGTGTTACAGTCCTTTATAATGGTTGGTTCCCCATTGACAACATACGCACCATTATGGCAAAAGTTCAAGCATGATAAAATATTGTCAACATACAGATCATGCCGACAATCAACATATAGAACATGCCTCGCCTGTTGTTATGTGTTCATGGCAACAGTCAATGCATGGTACCCTATTGTTAACATATAGAACATCCTCCGCCTGGTGGTATATGTTCATGACAACAGCCAAGGCATGGTATTCTGTTGTCAACATATGAACGGTGCACCGTATGTTGTTATAATGTATGTTCATTACAACACACAAGACATGGTGTTCTATTGTCAACATATAGAACATGCTCCGCCTGTTGTTATCCGTTCATGACAACAGCCATGGCATTGTATTCTATTGTCAACATATAGGACATGCCCCGCCTGGTGTTATATGCCCAAGACAACAGCCAAGGCATAGTCATCTATTGTCAACATATAGACCATGCACCGTCTGTTGATATATGTTCATTACAACAGCCAATACGTGTTAATCTATTGCCAAAATACAGAAAATGCTCCGCATGTTGTTATACGTTCATGACAACCACCAAGGCATGTTATTATGTTGTCAACATATTGAACATGCTCCATCTGGTGTTGTTATATGTTCATGACAACAGCCAAGGCATGGTATTCTATTGTCAACATATAGAACATGCTCCGCCTGTTTTTTATGCGTTTATGATAACATACAAGGCATGGTATTTTGTTGTCAACATATAGAACATATTTCACCTGGTGTTATATGTTTATGACAGCAGTCAAGGCATGATATTCTATTGTCAACATTTAGAACATGCTCCACCTGTTGTTATACATTCGTGACAACAGACAAGACGTGGTATTATATTGTTAACATACAGAGCATGGTCCGCCTGTTTTTATACGTTCATCACAACAGCCAAGTCATGGTATTCTATGGTAAACATATAGAACATGCTTCGCCTATTGTTATACGTTCATGACAACAGCCAAGTCATTGTATTCTATTGTCATAATACAGAACATGCTCCACCTGTTGTTATACGTTCGTGACAACAGCCAAGGCATGGTATTCTATTGTCAACATATAGAACATGCTCCTCCTATTGTTACATGGTTATGACAACAGCAAAGACATGGTATTCTAATGTCAACACGAACAAAGACCGATCACAATAGCTCACCTTGTAACTTCTTGACAGCTGATCTGAAAAGTTGCAGCCATTTGTCAAGGTATGTAAAATGCTATCAGAACCTCCATTAAAGAAATGCTGAAACGGCGCATGAATTTCAAATTTCAAAAGGCGTTCATTGCACTTTAAAGTGTATGATTCTTCAATCAAATTACTTAAAAGTATATATATATATATTTGAATTATAGTGCATTAAGCTAACGTGCATAGCTATAATCATGCTGTTACCAAGTTAGAGTACAGTCGATTGGTGTATTCCGGATAGCTAAGCACTCCATGTCTAATTTCAATTATTACATCATGCATTCGGTAATTAAACCATTAAATCTCGAAAGACAAATGTCTGACCTATTGATACATACCAGCGGATTTAAATTTCCGACAATTATTATTTGTTTACAGAGCGAATTTCATGGAACACTGATTCAGCCATTAGCGGACCGCTTAGGTCTTTAGCGGATTACTATGTATAACGCTCTGGGGCTTTTCTCAAGACAGCTACAAATCGGTCATAATGCAGTAAATCTTACCCAGTGATGGCATTTTGGTGTTGAAATATAGTAGAAGTCATAATCATCACGAAGATGTATGCTGAAATAACTTAAATGTACTAGGAAATTCACGTAATAAATAAATGTGACAACAAACACTTTTTGTGAGATAATAAGGTTTAATTGACAGAAATGATTGGCAAAACACATACTGCAAATCACAGATAATCATTGACTAGTATGGCAAGCGGTTCGACGCATAATCCCAAGAAACTAGGTTTCTCATTAGAACCTAGGTTCTCAGAATGAAAACTTGGGTTCTTGAAGCCATGTGCAATTTTCAAGCGAGAACCTAGGTTCTCATTCTGAGAACCTAGGTTCTCATGAGAAACCTAGTTTCTTGGAATTATGCGTCGAACCGCTTGCCATAGACTAGGATTACAGACAAACATAACAGATAATAGATTAACATTATAACTGCACAAAAACATCAATTATGAGATTAATTGAGATCTAATTGACAAAAAATATTGGTAAAACGAAAAATGTAAATCAAATTGAGATCTAATTGACAAAAAATATTGGTAAAACAAAAAAATGTAAATCAAACTGAAAATCACAGAGAATCATTGACTAGGATCACAGGTTAACACAACAGACAATAGATATTTATTATAAATGCATAACCCTGTCCAGCATTTATATATTTGCAAACGACAAAAGAACATGCAAAAATGAAGTGAAATAGTATTTTATTTTCATTCCTTGACAAATATTCAATGGAAATGTATACTCAATAATTAATATGTAGTGTTGGTTGCAATATGCTATACATGTTTCATTTTAGTGTTTATTCCCACCAATTGTTTCCTGTTAATACTGTAAACTAGTACAATATTACTTGCTTTTCATTAGAATATATCTGACTAAAACATGGCTTAATAAAATACAAAACTGTCACAACAAATAATGAAATATTTATTTATTTAAAGGCATAGCATTATGCGCCGTGAGAAAAATGAAATAAGATAAATCTACTTTAAAGGTAGTGTGTTGCTTAATCATACAATGATCAGAACAAAAAAGACAATTGAAAAAAACATGGTTTTTACATCATCATGTAGAACACACTAGATAGACATATTGGACATGTGCATGTATTATTATAAGATACATTTACTTTTAAGGTATTGAGTTACTTAATGATACAATGGTCAGAATAAAAAAAGAAAAAAAATGTGAAAATCATGGTTTTAAAATCATCAAGTAGAACACATTAAACAGAAACACTATTTTTGTACATGAACATGTATAATAACTTTAAAATACATGTATTGTGTTGCTTAATGATACAATGGTCAGAACAAAACAGAAAAAAACAACAACATGGTTTTGACATCATCATGTAGAACATGTTAAATAGACATATTATTTTTATGTACTTATAAACCTATAAACAATTATTGTTTTCATATTTCATCCTTTGAATCTTCAAAAAACTCGTATCTATTTGATCAAATGAAGAAATTCAGTTTGACTTCTACTGAAAGAAATAAACAAGAGATGCTTTCGTCAGAAGCACAATGCCCTCTATTGCGCCGTTTTGAAATAAAAAATATATATTATTATTTTTTGACCTTTGACCTTGAAGGATGACCTTGACCTTGAACTTCCACCACTCAAAATGTGCAGCTTCATGAGAACGCCGCTTTGAATTTTTTATTTTTTTGACCTTGAAGGATGACCTTGACCTTGAACTTCAACCACTCAAAATGTGCAGCTTCATGAGATACACATGCATGCCAAATATCAAGTTTCTATCTTCAATATTGCAAAAGTTATGGCCAATGTTCAAGTTTTCAGACAGACGGACTGACGGACAGTTCAACTGCTATATGCCATCCTACCTAGGGCATGAAAAGATTTGAATAAAATTCTTCTGATTGAATTGACTATTTTCCAACTGTAAATTTCTTGGAAAGTTTCAGTTGTTATTACATATTGGGCATCGATCGAGATAATATGTATGTTGAGTCAACCCCCACATTCCTATATATGGGTCACCACATGTCCGCTATTCACTAAATCGAGTGTTGCAACTTTCATACTTATTTTAAGTGATACGCATACATTTGTTTTCTGAGCATTCTAACTTTAGTAAAGGACACATTATACTAAAATATTACAGCAATGGACATTGTATTTACCTCACAAAATCTGAAAATTACACGGTACCATGCGTCTGCACTTTTATTTTCGTCGCAAAAACGGTGCTACATAACGTGACCTTGTTTTGTTGTCGAAAAAAAATTATTTGTAACAATTGACAAACGTCAACAAAAACATGAATCGACTGAAAAACGATAGCCTTTTTAAATTAAATTCGTAAAAAACTATAAATTTAAACATAAATAAATGTATTTTGCAAAAAAAGTTTAACCTATCCGCTACTCACTAAAATCCGGAATACACCAATCGACTGTAGGTGGGTTGGAAACCACGATTTACAATTTTTACCCACATTATCTTTTAAGGGCGTATATATACACCATTGGTTTCATGTTTATTCTTCGTTGGTAGATTTCCGTGGAATAATTTACAAACTTAAATGGTTTTTATGCCCTCATATATGTCTTCCTATAAACGACATTTTCATAATTCCCAGTATTTGGTATTTAGTACCGTCATATTTTCTGTCTCTCGACATTTTCATTTTTCCCAGTAGTATGTTGTTTTAATAAAGGATCTTAAATGAATATAAGATGTTTTGCTTTAAATATTTGCATTGTTTTTATAACATGTATTTAAAAAAATCTGATGAATTTTTGTCATTCTTTAAATAAAAATATTAAGATAACATTCCCTTCACCTTGTATTTGATGAAACTCAGCTTACCTATTAATAGCGACCTTTTGTACTGTCCATTGAACTTTTATACAACGATTTTAGACAAAAATGTAGTGGACGAATCAACAAATGGTGACCGAATATATTGCACATTATAAACGAGAAATAGGGTTATTCATAAAAGATAAACTAAATTACATGCATGAAAAAAACAGTCATAAGACAGCTTGCGTATTGAGCGGTTATAGATCATTTTATATAGGATAATATATCTTGGTTAGTTCCCCGTGTATACAAATAAAGTTCCTTTGTAAAAAATATATCGAACAATACTAGTAAATAAGGCTTCCATATGGTACGAGTTAGGTTAAATGAACATTATTAATTTTCGGACCCATGCAAAGAGAATGACTCAATGAGTATAACGAACGGAAATGTAAACATGAAGTTGTGTTATTTATAGCTTGTTGGTTTTCCATAATCTATTTAAAGTACACTTCGACACCGTTATTTCGAACACCGATAATCCGAAGTCACCGTTATTTCGAAGTATTTTTCTGGTCCCGATTTTGATTCTTGTTTGTTTAATGTAAAATTTCATTGTTAATCCGAACTTCGTTAAACCGAAGAAATCGTTAATTCGAAGTGATTCTGTCGGTCCCAACACTATAATTCGCACCTAATTATCAATCTTTAATCCGAAGTCAAAACTGCAAAATACTGAGCGTAATTTCACACCTTTGTCGTGGCGCGTCAAAAGCCGATAATAACACCTTTGTCGTCTGCGCGAACGCCGGTGTTCAGAGAGACATCGCGTATTATTAAACAAAAAGGTTAATTTATTTCCGAAAATGTATGCATATGTATGTATGTCTGATAATTTGTGCTATTCGTTTTATTTTATATGTTCTGTAATTAGAGAAAAATGAAAACAAGAATCGTTTTATTCCCCCGTTTGTTACGAGTAGAAATATATTGCTATCTGACTAGGTTACGTTTTTAAGTAAGCGTGTAACCGAACCATGCGAATTCCACAACGTTTTATTTTTAAGGAATCAAAGAAGTCTTCTGTCAAATGTTTATTTCGAATTGTCGTTAATCCGAAGTTTTTTTAACGGTCCCCACGACTTCGAAATAACGGTGTTGAAGTGTACCTTGTTGGCGCAAGCGCATTACAATACCAGGCCTCGGTCGTTTTCGTTGTCGGCTTCCCGCTATTCGGCACCGACCTAGTATTCGATTTATCCCATCAATTTTCTTAGTCGTCAATTATTTCTTTAAAATTATAATAGGAAAATAGAACAACACGGAAATTCCCAAAGTTATTTTAAACAAACATTGTTTTTCGACCTAAGATGTAAAGAGGTCCGCGTGAGAAAAAAGTACCAGAATATTTCAAACAATACGATAAACAGAATTCATTTATTTACAAGACATTGGATCACTTTCATATGTTACCAAAACTGAACCAAATAAATAACAATAACTAAATTATATTTAAAGAGATGTAAAGAGCCATGCTCATTTTGAAAAAAATGGTCTACACAGTAGACCGAGCACGAGAGTCGACTTTGTGTGTAGAGCAAATTGATGCTCTTTGACGGATTTACGGTGTGTTAAAGGTGTTATTTCGATACTGAATTAGTTATTGTGTACATGACAATTCTGGATGTGGAACGTTGCCTCGAAGAACTGGGAATTAAATGAGCTGGACAGTGAGTGCTGGAAGCTGTACTGTGCCTGTTGGTGGGGAACATGCAATGGTGTTTCGGGTAGTATTTCCGCTTCGTTCTTGTGTTGTTCCGGCTGGCTATGGTGCTGCGTTGACGTAAATTTGACCGTGCTGGTGACAGAGTGTTTTCTACCTTGGATTGGTTCTGCATTTTTTGACGAATGAACCATTGCATGCTTTCTTTGCGATCAGATTCAGACTCTTGAGGTTCCAGCATCATCACTGTGTTTGTAGCTAGATAGAATAGGTCTTTCACATCACAAAACTTTGGTGGGCGTTTCTTTGCATAAATTTTGTACAAACCAAATGGATTTCTGGGGTCATTTTCATTAGTGGCAAACATTTTTGGAGTGACTCTTCTGACATCGCTCACGATTTCTCCACTTCTAGTCTTGGTTTGACGTTCATTGACTTCCAAGTACTCGGTCCCATCAGAAGATATTTTCAGTTTAATGTCCCCCCGATCTGTTAGAAAATAATACTTTATTCTATTTTTTTTATATTTCAGTAATTTATTATTATAACTTTATATTACCCTGGTGAGTAACAGTATAGGGCAGGCTATTTAAAAAGGTAGCTGCTAAAGTAGTAAGTCACGAAAAATTAGAATAATTTAAGAAGCAAATCTGGGAAATATCAGGTTATTACAATACATGATATTTTTTATATTAAATTATTTCTTTTTTTTAGAAAATAAATATTTTTTTTGAGCTGTAACGATTCGGTTCGATGCGGTGAAAAACCGGTTCCTTACCGCCGATTCGATTTCGATACCAATACGGCAAATTTCGATTCGATTCACTGCAATTCCGATTGATCCGCATTTTAAACCTTACTTTCTAAATCCGTCTTGTCATTTGTAATACTTCTTGTGATTGGTCAATAGCCAATATGGCATCCAATGAATGATTGAATAACATGTTGCGCATTACATCAGCCGGTAAAATGGCTTCTTCAGCAAAGCTGAAAAACGCTCCGTCGAAATTGAAATCAAAAGTGTTGCCACATTTCGGGTTTCGAGATGGTTATAATGAAAAGGAAACTTGCAAAACGTGTTTTGTAGACGTAACTTAACCTTAATCTGGAAGCATTACAAGTTTGAGGCAACATTTAAAGAGGAAACACTGTGTTGATATTTCAGATAAATCTTCATCTCCCACTACAAGCTCTTTGAACACGTTAGCAAACAAATCTGAGACAGATCTGGGTCAAATGAAACTGACTGATTTCAAATCCAAACTGACAAGTGACAGGTCGAATTTGATTACTTAATCTATTGCTGGTTTCTTGGCCCAATACATGCGTCCCTATAGTACTGTTGAGAGTTGTGGTTTCAAGAACATGTTTAACGTACTGGAACCAATGTATAAAGTCCCTAGTCGACCACGTATTAGATAGAAAGTAATGCCAGCACTCTGGAAATCTGTCCAAGATCGGGTAATTAAGCAACTGCAAAATGCAGACAGCATTGCTATCACAACAGATTATTTGACATAAAGAGAATTATTTAGCTGTATCAGCCAACTTTATCAATAAGGATTGGCAGGTCGTAAACTATACCATTGAAACGAAACAATTTGGTGGTTCACACACAGCTGAAAACTTGGCCATCGGACTACAAGGGACAGTGACACAGTGGCAGCTTGAGCGTAATGGTAAGGGTCCTGCCATTACGACTGACAATGCAAGTAATATTGTTCGGGCTGTCATGGAATCTGGCCTTGGTCCGCATATTGTATGTTTCGCGCAAATCATAAACTTAGAAACACAACGGCACTTGAAAGTCTCACAAGTAGATAGACTGCTAGGTAGGGTGCGACGTGTAGTTACGTACTTCCACAAAAGTACATCAGCCGCAAGTAGCTTGAAGCTGATGTAGTCGCGATTAGGAAAACCTCAGCACAAACTGCTGATTGATTTGCCGAGTAGGTGGAAGCTTTGATATGTGCAGCCGCTATCTTGAGCAGCAAGCACCTGTATATGCCGCCTTGGTAGAGATGAAGAAAGTTAGTGATGTAGCAACCCTATCAGAGAGTGATATGCAGAACATTGAAAACATTGTAAAAGTTCTGAGACCCCTGAAGACGGTAACGAAAATGATGTGTAGCCAGAAACATCCGACTGTATCACTCATACATCCGATGAAAGAAATGCTTCTTGGACATCTCGAGACCTCAATGTCTGTTAACTCATTGGTGTCAGATATCAAGAAAGCAATCAGCTCTGACCGCAAAACAAGGTTAAGGTTTGGTTAATTTGATTTAATAATCAGAAATAACATATATCATAATGTAAAAACATTACTTAAATTTACTTGGAATCGTTTATAATATCAAATAATCATATTCCAACAGGAAACAGTATATATTGCTAATAAGAAATACAAATCTTTAGTTAATTAAACTCTTTAAACACAAATACATGTTACATGCTATCGCATATCTTGGAAAGCAAATAGGTTGCAGTTACTGAAATATATTGACATACTCATACTTTACCATTTAAGGTACTCTGATGCAAATATCCTGGAGTTCCTTCTGCAGATTTCAGTCCTTGATCCATGGTTTAAGAGCCCACCCTACCTTGACGATGATTCCAGGCAAAACGTGTACATAAGTATTCCGAACATGGCAGGGATTGCTCCAATATGCCAGGCATGTAGCTGGCTAATACTGTATTAGTATTTCGAGATCTTAATAAACTAATTATAATTGTTCTTCTTAAAAAGCTAGCTTTTAAGTTCATTGTGAGTTTAGTGATTAGTTTTCCTTGCATATAAAAGTTCATCATATAGTTTGGATACATGTGGTGTACATTGTAAATAACAGGATACCTTTAACGGTTTTTAATTTCTTTTTACACATAGTGAGGCACCTGATGAGACGTCGCCATGTGAGAATCCGGTGGCTACTATACCCACGCTGGAGGAAGGAGAACCCCCTTCGAAACTACAGAAAGAAGACAAATAGTGCTGCACTAGCTGACTTGTTTGGTGACGTATTTGTTTCTAGGGAAGAGACCCAAAAAAAATTCTTTGATATGGTAAGAGCTGAGCTGGTGTCCTACAAGAAAGGAGATTGTCTCCTTTTGAACTCTGAAGACGGTTGTGAGGTCAGTGATTCTCTGCGTTGGTGGAAGGCATGGGAGGACAAGTATCCTTTGCTGTCCAAACATGCCTAGAGGCTACTTGGCATACCCGCAAAGTGTTGCAAGTATTCTCCACTGCAGGTGATGTCGTGACGGCACAGCCAGCATGCCTATCGGGTGATTAAGTCGACATGCTTGTTTTCCTAAAGCAAAACATCATCATTCCGGATGACCTATTATAAAGCGAGAAACGATATTGATTAAACAATTGTGAAACTGACAGTGTTAACAAATAATTTGTTTATGCTTACAACATACATTTATTTGTGTTTGTTAATGTTGGTAGTTTTTTTGTCTACAACATTTTCTCAGTTCATTTTCAAGTAGATTTTGAAAGCCTATTTTGCTTCTGGCAGTTTAAGTGTAGATATTGTGAAGTTATAAGTAATGTGAATTATTACCTTAATACCTTTGCGGATGTTTCTCTTTATTTGACATACAGAAAGTCTCTACCGTGTCACAGTATTTTGTTTTGATCTCTTCATGCTTATATATATGTCTGTTTAATTTCTTATATTCTATACAAAGTGGTTTGCTTGGACTAATAAGAGTTCTAGTCAGTTAGTGTGTAGAAAACAATGATGGGATTTGTATCACCAACATTTTTATAAAAGAAAGTTACCGTTACTAAATTATACCCATGTGATGTTTTGATCTCATTTTATTTCTTAATACATATGATTTTTGTTTTTATTTTTCTGTTAAACACATGTGATACATTGTGCATTTTATGTTATTTAAGATAAATCAACAGGAAGTTTTGTTTAATAAATGTGTTACTTATAATATAAAACAATGTCGCTTTTTAAAATTTTATATCAAAACTTAAACACTTTAAATGTACAAAATAATAAGTTAATAACAAATACCAAACATTTATTCATGCACTGGACAAACCAAACATAAAATAGTTTGGAAAATAAGCAGCAAATAGTTTAATTTTGAATCGAATAAAAAATAATCGAATCGGACCATTTGGTATCGAAATCGAATCAAATCGAATGATGGGTGAATCGTTACAGCTCTATTGTTTGTGAAACTTTACTTATATTCTGCAAAACAGTTTTTAATTTGTTTATTTATTTTCTGTAATTTCAGGTGTCAAATTGATTACACCTAAGACGGTATTGTTCCTTCGTGCCACGCAAACCGAAATGCAAGCAGTTGTTTAGCCACATCGTGTGGACAAGAGCTGTAGAACTGTAAGGACCAAGGAGACCCTTCTTCCACATGATATTAATTTCATGGTCGGTAAGTACTTCTTCCTCACATGGCCGGTTGCCTTTTCCATAAATAACATCAAATGGGGTTTGAATAAAGATTAACCCATTATTATTTATTGCATTAGAATTCTAAAAAAATATTTCTTTATTTGTCCATATTTCTAGATACACGCAAAAAATCCAAATTAACTGAATTTACGCACAACAATTCCAGATTTGATCGGTACCAGGTACTTTTCCAAAAAGTCAATATACTTGCTGTAAACTGTGAAAATCAGTCACTGTTGTCTTAAAGAAATACTCCAGTCAGTATACAAAAATATTATTGTTTTGTCAATAAATCACACTGTCATAGTTTTCATTAAATAATGCAGTACAGTATTTAGTAATGAATTTATACCGGTATTTGCTTTCATTTAAAAAGAAAGTTAGTTTTACCTGCTTTATTAGGCTTTTCTTTTTAGCATTGTAGGTTTTTCTTGTCAGAGAAAATTGTGGCCCTTTCTTATTCATAATGTTTAAAGGGTATCTGTGTCTTTTCAGCTTCCGGTCCAGGAACTGATGATGGCCCGGATACTTATCGGCTCATACTCTGTGCCATCTTGGCGTTTTAGGGCAGGATAAACTTAAAAATATGCTCGTCAAGGACATCGACATCCAACTGATGCATTTTCTTGGTCTCACTCTTTGTCTGTAGCAACCTCTGGAACTTGTTTGTGTCATTTAATGTTTTTGGCTGTGTTTTATTTTTTCTTCGTTGGTGATGTACTGTCTGACATCAGAAAGCTCAATGTTTTTAATTCATTTGGAATTGACTGGGTGAGATGTTTGGCTTCATTTTGAACTGTAACATTTGTGTTATTTTGATCATCATAATTTTACTCAGAGGCAGTTGCCTCAGTTAAATCCTCATCAAATTCAAGTGCATTTATTCCATAGTTTTGCTCTAATTCTTCAAAACTCATTTCCACAACATCTTGAATATTGTCATTTGAAAACAAACCATCCCACACCACATCAAAATTCGCTGGTTCTTTGTTAAACATTGTTGTCAAAATTTATTTAATTTACCGAAATATGTTTTGCTGCAGTTTTATTTAAATTCTTGATTGTGTATTTTTTTTATATTATTTTAAGAACAATTGATAGTTTAGACTTAAGCAGACAACTTGTTTGGCTGGTGACTTATTAAATAAAATACATGAAATAAAAAAACAACAACAACATTTCACATATTTCAATATTCATTTCTGACCAATTTATTTCCAATCAAATGATTTTTTATTGCATTGTGTTGATTTGTAGCCAATCATTGACGATAAAAGTCGATACACAAGGTAAACTATGGTGACCTAATGAACCGTGATAAGTGTCGTCCGCCGCGCGTGACAGCTATATTTCAGCATTGCCGAAATAAGGGAAATATATTTCACAGGGATTTATTTCGACAATGTGAGTCTGATGATGGGATAATATATGTTGACTGTATTAAAATGAGCATTTTGGAAAAAAATGTGTCAAACCACTATAATCAAGTCATCTCTCCTGAAGCGCGACTAAAAGGCATGTTAGTGTGAAACATATTAAATGTCGTTACGGTGTTAACAATTATCAACACATCTTCGTTATAGTCAACATTACAATTATCATCGTTACCATCATCATTATCATCGTCATCGTAGTCATCACTATTATTCTTCCTTTTTTTCTTTTGAATGGAAATAATAATCATGATAATAATTATTATTATTATGTATTGATATTATTATTAGTAGTAGTAAAAGTAGTAGCAGCAGCAGCAACGGTAGTAGTTTTTTTAATTATATATTTTAACAAACCACCTCAATTCATGTACATTTAGACAATATTCCTCATAATCAAACCTACTTAAAACAAATAGTAAATGGCATGGTCAAGATATAACCTATTTTACATTAATCGGGGGACTTTTTTGGTAGTTGCAAAACTTGTTAACATGTGCAAAGTAGATGCAAGTTAACATACATCATGAGAAGTTCGATATTTTGCCGAAACAACCGTATCAGTGTAATGTTTATTGACTTATTTATTACCCTCATATTTAGAGATTTTAATACGGATTAACTCAATATAAAAAATAATAATGTAAAACGTTTACAGGTTTTTTCAAGGCAAATACGAAGGAGTTATGTTTTATTTGGTGTTCTTACTGCAAAAAATAAGTTTGGGTAAAAATAACAAAGCGTATGGGACTGTTTGATTGCATTTATACAATATTACCGGGTCGTTTTCACATACACATTTATAAAGCACTTGATATAAAAATCAGAACAATATATTTTCTTTCTATTTATTAAACATGTCATTTCATTATACTACACTAAAATCACACGATAAACCGGGACTTCAACATGACGTTGCATTGTTCCGTTTATTAAATCTACACCCCACACAAAGGGTGTTCAATGAACAATAAAGAAGAAAATCGCACATTATATTGCAAATGTATCATAAATCATGAACAGTTTCAAACAGATTAAATATTCTCCATAAATCTGGAGTCACATTGCTTTTTCAAATCCTTCCTTCATCTACCCACTTATCAAGGTGTCAAAATTTTATGAAGAAAAAATGCAGGCTGATTTATTGCTGGAAAGCAAGCTTAATACTTGTAATTTCATACAAGTGTTCTTCGGGTAAATTGTTGCATGGACTCTTTTTTATATTTTTTTAATAAGCATGCCGGAAAACATTGTTACAATCGAGTGTTTAAAGAATTTATGATGAAACAAGCTTTTTATTGAAATGATCGGTAGACATGGGCGAACGATGTATGCACATTTTACTCATCATTTGCAGAAATCATTTCTGTTTTTTTTTTTACAGTAGATATATACACTTATTATTTATGTATGTACATAAAATAAATGCGCTTATTTAAACACGTTTTGCCTAAGTGCAAACAACGCACTGTTAGTATGGACAAAATGTTATTGTGTCCGTATTGTTTATGAAAGCTTATAGAGTCGAGTCATGCGATAATTCTTATTTGTTCACTATTAAAAGAACTGCTGACAAGGAGATCCTCTATCCGGTTATATTTTTTTCTCATGTTAAATTTTCAGCGACTGCGCTGAACTTTTTCATTTGTTTTCCGGAATAAATATAATAAAAATAAAAATAACCAGTTTAAGCAAAACGGCGTATATCACTTAATGCCATAATAAATGATACAGAATGAAATTGAATATCTGAATATCCCTTTTAATAATGAATGACGTAAAGCTTCATTCGGTCCAATACAGAGCAATAGGTACACTTTGAACGAATACAATTTTGAATAAAATGAAAATTACTTAGTGTTCAATATGTTAATATGCACTTTAAGTGATGAAAATGCACACCGCTTGATTTGGTGAATATTAGCTATATAAAGCAAATATTGAATAAATGTTAGCAAGTGAAATCTTTTCTTTCATGAATAAGTCGATTGTTCTAATTGGATAATCAACAAATTCTGCTAGAGACACCAATTATGTTATTTTTTCATTAAGCTACTCATTGTTTTACTGTAAAATGAATACATCCTTTACAGGCATATTAGACGTCAAGAAATACACAACGTCTAAATATATATTTTAGAAAAATAAATTTGATAAAATTGTTTAAAATTCGTTGACAGTGAATGGAAATTGCTGAATGCTATTGTCTAATTAAGTATTTGAAATCGATGATTGTTCGTAAAAATAGAATTTATACCATACCGTTACTTAATTAACTATTTGACATATGTACCATGAAATACAATTTAATGTACCTAATATTGTTTTTATGTGCCTTATTAATGTTTTATTAAAATGTATATAACTTGTTTTCTGTATACATATTTGAAAAGGTATTTTTGTATTTAGGTTATTTTTTCTTGTTGATAATTCTGTTGATAGAGATCTTTTTTAAACACAAACTTACAGGCAGCTGAAATACTTCAAGTGCTAACCTGATTGAATGGCGAACATTTTCCTGTAGTTAAAGGCTCATTAAAGGTAATGATCCGTAATTATTACCGATTTTTAAATATTTTTTGCGTGTTTAATTTATAAAGGTTATAAAAAACTATATATATATATATGTGCTATTGGTCATTTACATCAAAAATGAGCAATACAACTTGTTTTGAGTTTAAAATACAGTGTCCTCCAAGTAAATTGTGTTTACAATCAGTTTATTGATCCCCGTGATAACCGAAATCCCCCGATATCCCCATTAAGATTAAGTACGCCTGCCGAGTACCGAAATCCCCCATATTTACGCCTTAAAGGGTAAATATGTCATTGGTATGATTGTTTTTTTGGCATCGCTTAAAGTAACATTACTATTCGAAATCAACGAAAATTTCGTATAATTGTTCGTAAAATAAACTTAACCAATTAAAAATCAGTGTTCCTTATGACAATTGCCGAAATTTAAACGTCAGGTGTGGTCTGGTAAAATAGATGTTTGTAGATACAAAATGCTCGTTTTTATTATTGTGTTGCATATTTATTCATACGACACATGAACGGTGTTCGTGTGTCGTATGAATAGATATATTCGCGGGAATTAATTGTGGCCACAAATAAATAAAAACGAGCATTTTGTATCTACAAAAATCTATGTAATCATACCACATCTAGCGTTGAAATTGTGGCTATTGCTATAAGGAACACTGATTGTTAAGGTGTTAACTTTATTTTACGAAATACTTAACGCAATTTTCGTTGATTTTGAGCGTTATAGAGACTTTAAATGTTAATGTGCAAATAATTATGTTAATATTAAGTATTAAGCACTCTAGACAGCATACGTTGCCTCTTAGCGGGGATTTCGGTAATTACTGAGATTTCGGTATTTTTTACACACCGGTAAACAGCGATGTAAAATAAAATGTTTGTTTGTAAAAACAATTGACTTGGAGGACACTGTTTTTTAAACTCAAAACAAGTTTTATTGCTCATCTTTATGGTATAGTCTAGCATATATATATTGTTGTTTTGATAACATCTATAAATAAAATATGTCAACAATATTTAAAATCGGTAATAATTACGGATCGTCATTTTTATGAGCCTTTAAACAAAGACGCATTCAGTTCAGTTTACTCAAAGTATGTAAACTTCAATGGTCTGTTTACATGAAGCATACTTTTCCCTGTACCGTTATGTTAGGTTATCTCATGCAATGGTATAATATCGATTATAACTCATTTCTATCAACAAAAGTAACAGTTTAATTCTTAGAAATAAAGTATCTATTGCAAAACTTTATATACAGATGATTTTGTAGAATATTTTAATAACAAGTCCATAAATGTATCAGAAGATGATGAATTTGCTGAAGTTTCTGTGTATAATGTTTAAGCCTTTCTTACATCTGTATAGTAAAATTAGAGGCATTTTCCGCGTTACTAACTTAAACCTATGTTTATCAGTTACTTCTTTCATATAATCATTTTAGATTTGTCGAATTTGCATCTTTTCTAGCTCCGAAGCATTACATACTTATGTTACTGTTTAATTTGCATTTGTTTTGATAAAAAAGTGTATTGGGGAAAAGTATCTTGTGAACACTTTAAAATTAAATTACAAACTTATTTTTTACATTTAGTTGTATTTAAAACTTTGCATTAATAAAATATAAATTGATGTATTGAACAGTCAACGCGTTGTCGTTTCCAACTTAAGCAAATATTTTACGATCAGATTGAACATGTTTTGTGATTTATTTCGAATTTGAAGTGGCCATTGTGGTGCAGTTTGAAATGTGGTACCCCGGTTGACACATGTGAGATCTTTCACGAGATCCCCCCCCCCATATTCCCGTGCAGCAAAACACCGCAATTTAAACTCTCTATAATATTTTTTTCAAAACAAGGATTGAGTGTGCATTTTACCGTGTGTTCGTGTCCAGGCACATTGTACAAATTTAGTGTATTGTTGAGGTTACGCGGTGTATGGCGACGTTGGCAACTAAGCGCGGTACTATAAAATGGATCTCAAGACAATACTTCTAGCAGTCAGTTTCTGTTCAAGATCCAAGACGCGTTAATACGGACTCCGATTTCGAACGACCTGATTATGGTATGCGCTTTTGATATTCTTAGTATATTTTGACAACAAGAATATTGTAATTTTCACTTTCATCTGTGCTGACATTCATAAGCGCAAGTTCGGTCAAATGATATGTTTAAGTATTGCGTATTTTCGAAAGGTCACAATTTTGAGGCGTTACGTTTGACACGAAAACAAATGCAAATAAGTCGTCATTGTTAATCTATGTTATATAATTTTTATTGATGTACGCTTAATGTTCATAATTCACATAGGGATACATAGGGATGTTGTCTAAATAATACTGCGGTACTCTCGGAATGGAAGTTGACGTCAAATTATCACATTTGATTAGTTGAAAAGACCCGACGTTTGACGTAAATACGCACATCAAGTTTGAAGACACAAAACGTTCGATGCGAAGTATTTTTTATGCTAACTTAACTTCTTCAAAATTATTGTTAGCTAACGATATATTTTTGTATAAACACCGCCGTTTTAATTAGTAGAATCATCCGTTTTTAAATCAAATCGCATTATGAATTCATGTTTCTTTTCGTATAGGCTTTTGAATAGATGTTCGTTCATTAAATTTTTGATAGAAGTAATTTCAACTTCAAATAGATTGATGCAACTAGTTCATGTCATTACAAATAACTTATAAAACGTGTTTTAACATCTTCGTTAAATCTGACAAAATGTACCTAATTGGTTTCGTTATTCTATTTCAGCTACATGCACAAAATAGACATACATTCAATATTTTAAATGTTTGTCTTAATAAAATTAATTGATTGCAGAAAACAGGTATTCATATTGAAGGAAAATAATGTATTGTTAACATAGTGGGACGGTATGAGACAAAAGAGGAACACAAAATGCTAATTATGATAATAATAATGATTATAATAATATAAAAGATTAGTGTTGAAACATTTACTTTGGACAGCTTCGTAAATAGTGTTACTCATTTTATATCCAATAAAAAATGGCTACACGAAATGTATTCATTTGCATAACATCCTGGTTTTATGACAAAATAATGAGTCGATAATCACAATTAAGCTCAAGTTAATGTTTTAAAGGGTAATTAATGTTTAAGAGATGTGGAACGATTTTTTTTTCATAGTGTGTTTTCCTATCAAAGCTAAGGATTCTGTGTTCACTAGGAATATATATTGATGAATTCATCAGACTTTCCCCAATATGTATTATTCACTTTAAATTTAGTAGCTGTTTAATTCGTTACGCAAAATTTTTTTTTTTAATATGATATTCTTTTCCCTCAATATAAATATAGATATTTCAAACATGATACTGTTTGTGTCTCGAAATCATCTTTTTTTATCATATTTTATTATGATAATTTTTCTGTAAATAAACATAATCTGTATTTTGCCAATTATTTTATAAAACACTCCGCAATAAGCTGATACTAGTAAACCTAAGACTTTTCGGCAAAATGTTGATTTCGTTGTACTTTCATACGTTGCTTACATTTAGGTTTTGGCGCAAATAATGCACTTTTTGTTTCCGAACACAGAATAAATAATCTGCTGTGCACTAACTCAAATGTCGAATCTGTGATTGACTGCTATGAGTGTATTACTCCGTATTTAGATATGTATTTAACTACATATACAAGAAAGGTATTTATCCTGAAACATAGTTTAATGATGCTATTGTTCCTATTTAAAAAAAAACACCCAAATGTTGCATCGGATAATCGAGGTATTACATTTATAAATGTTATAGTTAAATCTTTCTCAATAACATTGCACAATCGATCGAAATTTTTGGTAAGAGAATGACAAAAACGTTTTAACACATCGCGATTTGAATTTAGAAATAATCGTAGAACTATTGATTGCATTTTTATTTTACACACTATAATCAAGAACATTATTAACAATAAGTCAAAACTATAGTGCGTTTTATTGATTATGAAAAAACATTTGATACTGTTGTGCATAAAGCTTTGTGAATTAAATAGGTACAGACAGAAATAAGCTGTAAAATGCTAAATATGATCAAGCCAATATACAAGATTAATTGTGTATTCAATTTTGCTCATAAAGGTTTAATTAGTTGTTGTTTCTAGGTCAACAACATTAAATTTATTAAGGACCACAATGGAAATAAGGATTTACTTCTTTTTTGTGTTATCCTTGTATGTGTGTGACATGGTTTAAACCTTTAGTACAACTATGTGTAATATTATGCTTTTATGCACCATGTTTTACAAATTTTTAAGATATGAAATATATGAATTTGTGAATGAAAGAAAGTTAAATCATGCGTTAAAAATAATAACGATATAGTTTATTATCAATTTTTTGATGTTACGTTTGGAGTTAAACAGGGTGGGACATTATCACAATTATTATTTATTTGAATGACATAAACAATTGTATTGGTATTAATAGTTTAAGCGAAAAAGATCGTCTACACGTCTATCATCAATATTAATTTTGTTATTTGCTGATGATACCGCATTCTTTACCACAAATCCAGAAAGTCTGCAATTGTAATAGCAGGCTATCGAGATTGTTGATGATTTTTTCTACCTGGATCTAAAACTTCAATTAACTGGTAATATATCAAGAGCAATCTAGGTAAAAAATGAATAAACCTTAAAAGCTAACAGCCAGTTGCTGTCTATTTTTAGTAATGTGAAGCTAACTACTTAAATAAACCTGTCGCTTTTTGACTCCCGTGTTGTTCTAATTATTGTATATGCATCTGAAATATGGGGAATTTATAACATTGATGAAGTCGATGAACTTCGTTTTAAGTTCTGTAAAACATTGCTGGGTGTACGCTTACAGACTTCTAATGCCGCTGTTTTAGGTGAACTAGGCAAATGTTCTCTCTCTACAATATGCAAACAGCGTGCCTTTAGTTTTTAGATTAAAATTAAACGAAACCGCGAATCCTCGATGCACACTGTGTAAAACGAACGATTCAATACAAAGATTTAATTAGGGGTAATACTAGTAATATACCAACTCTCTGGTGGGCAGTCGTTGAATATTCGTTGAACAACAACAAGAACAAGAAATGTTTTTCAATAATTTAAGTTACAATTTTAATTATTCTCATGAAGTTCACCAGAGATTAAAAGATACATTTATCCTAAATTGGCACTATACACGTTATTACCAACCGAAATTAGAGTACTAAAACGACTGAATTCGCGTATGATAACTATTTAGACAGCATTAGTACTAAAATTCATAAACAACAGTTACCAAGATTTTGACTAAGCGCCCATAACTTAGAAAAAGAGACTGATAGATATAATAACATACCCAGAGATGAACGCAAATGTAAACTTTGTAATTCAAACACTATTGAATCCGAAAAACAATTGTTTCCAACTTGCCTCGTCTTTAAAGATTTACAAATAAAATATTGTATTCGATGAAACTGGCCAAATCAAGCAAAATTTTAAAACATACTATCTTGTCAAAACTGAAGTCATTAACAAGTTTGCCAGATTCCTTACTGATGCCATGAAACTGCGTGATGAAACATTACAAGTATTTGCTGCTTCTTAAATAAAGATGGTATGAACCCCTTAATATCTTGTCTACTTTGTGTCACTTTTAATTGTTTTCAATACATACACGTTTAACATGATAATTAAATATGTTTCCTAGTTGTTTGTGTTTATAAACATTAGTGTACTTGTATTGTCTTGATGCACTTTGAACATATTTTGTTCACGTGTTTGTAAATGGTCAAAGGCGTAAAGCCGATGTCCCAATACCAAAAAAACTGAATTAAAATATGTGTTCATAACGAAATAAACAAAGCGTGCAACATTGTGAAATGCACAAACAATTATAGCCTATGTTTCGCTGTGTAAGTTTTTATGTCTCCGAAAGAAGGACTTAATCAGTTGTATAAACACATGGTAACTACATCTTTTATAAAAGTTTAAATTGTCAAAATTTCATGTGCATACACTGGTTTAATTATGAAATAGGGTCAAGAATTACAGGGTTAAAACCGATTATGTATTTGTTTTAGATTGCATTTTTGGTTAGTAGTTTATCGAATTTTTAATTCTTTAAACACGAATTTTTAGTTTTTTTGCCATGAATTGAAGACTCGGTTTACTCAGACGACAACAATTCTGTTTTGAAATTATACTCAAAAACGGACCGTTTTATCAATCGTTTAAGAAGTTGTGCTGGACAAAAAGTACTAATGCAAATACTTTTCTGCTGTACCAGCATTATTTGAAATAAATATGCTAAATCTTATCAGATATAAGCAAATACATTCAGCATATTTATGTCAAATGACCCACATTCGTGAACATGGTATTATATAAGCGCTGATGAAATGTTAAAGAACAATTTTTTCAATATGTTTCAGTTTCGTTACACGTTGGTTGTTGCCGCCATCCTCTTGGTCAATGTATTGGAGTGGTCTCATGGAGTCGGTTAGAATTTTTCTCATCGTAAAGTAACATAAATGATAAAAACCAACGAATATTTTGCAAAATATTTCGTAAAATAAAGTTAACCCATAACAAATAAGTGTTCCTTATAGCAAGAGCCAAAATTTCAACGCTAGATGTGGTATGTTAACATGATTTTGAGTGTTTATGGGCTTTTAAAAAATCGTTTGTGCCATAGTTCAGTTAACATGGTATTACTTACGTTATTTGCTTTAGTTTTCAAAACGTGTCCTGCTAAATCAATTTCATATATGTGCATTTAAAACAAATGTTTTTTTTTTCAATTGTTCAAAGGAGTAAATTGTGCACAATATAGCGTTTTGAGTACTCAATACGGACAGCTACTGACAGTTAAAATCACGACGCAGGTTGATCGATATTGAATGTAAAAATGTGGGTAGTTTGTGTTAATTAAACTGGCAATACAAGTGTTTGTCTTTGAGTTCAAAATAAAACTCTATTGTATCTTTCGGGAAATACGTTTATTTTAAATAATGCCGACGACGTTAATAACAAAATCTGCATAATGTTCTAGACGGTTAATAAAATTGATCTGAAGTTGATTTCGTAGGATTCCCGTTTAATTTCGGTTTCATAGATGCGCATTTCGTAAACGTTTGCTGGAAACAATTAGATTATTTCGTTTTTGTTGCATGAAATAGAGTTCGTGCCAATATAGTTGTGTCATTAGTATTTTATCGAGTTGATTTGCGGACGAAGTAAGTAGTGATATGAATAACTGGACAGCATGCAACTTTTATGTGAAATGTAAAACAAAACGTCCTCATTATTAAATACTTAAGGTGGCTTATACAGCACTTTATCATACAAAAACAAGTCTATGGAACGACAAGCGTAGAGCAAACCCGCAATTCAACTATAAAATCCCGTTAACAATATTGCGGCTGTGTTTCATATACATGCCATTCATTAATAAATTTAAATAAAGCTACTTCTTATTTTCACTGCCAAAGTGTATCCTTATAATATAGATACGAGATGTGCATGTTAACAAACTATTAAACAAGGAATTGTATTTACTTAGAACAATGATGACAGTTCATCAAAATATATTTTTATAAGAACATACCAACATTAGCAAATGAGTTTGCAATACTTGATTTACTGAATGAAAATAATATAAATTGTATTTAATTCTTGGTCATGTATATACGTGCGCTACTCGTGAATATACATATGTATATATATTTACTCATAATATGATACAGTCTCACGTTCGGAAATCAATACATTTCCTCATTGTATGGATCAACTCTGGCTCTTTGTTGATAAAAACACTGTTAATTGGAACACACACGCTTATTTTATTCATATAATAATTTCGTCCATATCACAACTTCTTTCATACCCAAGATTTAAATTACAAGTAAATATATTTGTGTAATAACTTTGTTTCCAGTTCCATTTTGATAAACCTTAATACAACGTTAAATTGGTTTAGTATAATTAGTACACATTGACATTGTAGCCCTCGACGGCACATGTACCACTGCACAAAATTGTACAGGCACCACTCCAAACTCGGACTGTACTGGGGCTGATGGATCGAAAACTTGTAAATGCATCACAGGCTACACCAAGCAAGGAACGGCGTGCAAAGCAAGTAAGTACATTGAATGTTGACAACGTACTTGTTGCAATATAGACCGATGGTTGAACGTTTTGCATGCATGGAAATATGGTTGGACATACTGTACATGACCTGTATAATCTGATGAGCAAAACAGATAATGAAACACTATTGAAATCATGTGTGCATGTTTATCATTTTATGAACACAATTTAATACTTTGATATCTTTTAATGTAAAATGAACATGTACATGTAATAGCTTTATATATTTTATATGTAAGATGATGTGTTCGCAACCAAAAATATGTGTTATATTTTGTGTCAAACACTTTGTATTTTGGACAAACGACCCTTTAATTACTTAATAAACTGAGTCGAGTTGAATTTATCCATGACTAATTTGGAATAATCATTCCAGTTGTATTTTATCATTCTAACAATTGCATCATCAAGCCTTTGAGTATGAACATGTTATGATGCGCAAACACATTAACCACTTTTAATGAGTAATAAATGAACATGTATTCGCACACATACGCGTGCGCGCACACACAAGCACGCACACACAAACCTTTTAAAAACAATAGTCGCTATCGTATTAACATAGAAGCAAACATTTATTGACTACCTTCATGGGGTTTAACCTTAAATGTAATTTATATTAACATGGTCATATGCAAAACATGCAAATATGGGAAATCGCTTATATCAGAAATAACTTTAAACGGTTGATGATTAAAATCGATAAATCCGCATTATTTGAATTGGGTTATCCTTACAAACTTATTACTCAAAGCGGTTGGCATGTATATTTTAGAATAAGAATAAAACAGTTTGCATAGGTCCGCGTCATAGTATCACGTGTAACTCAAATAGCCAATTCTGAATAATTATTTCAGACCTAGGCACAACCTGTTCGAATATCACTGATTGCGACACGATAACAAATCCAAAATCAGAATGTACAGGATCTGGAACAAAATCCTGTACATGTGCCACAGGCTATACGCAGCAAGAAACGTTGTGCAAAGCAGGTAAGTACATTAAGTTATTAAAATGTTGACAATAGATCTGTTTTAAAAAGTATAAACACTGATTTTGGATCTTCTTCTTCTTCTTTTTATATTATTATTATTATTATTTATATTATGCTATAAGAAATTTAAGTTTGAGCACATTCTTTCAATTTGTTTATTATTTATACAGTTGCATTATTAAAATTCTTTGTTTCGGAACAGATGCTAATACCCGATGCATTTTAAATAAAATATAAATATACATGTTTTGGTAAATTGTAAAACGTGATAGTGTATCAACGGATAAATATTTTTACTAAAACAATGTTTGGTTATATACTTTAAATGTGATATGAATGAGCGTGTTTAAATGCTTCAAACACGAAAATTAAAAAAAAAAATCGTAATATGCTGATTATTTAAAGTTGTCCTTCCCCCCCAAAAACCCATAAACAACAACTCTTTTTGGAGATTTGTTAGAGACACATACATAATGGTCACATGGGTAAATAGTTTCATCACATACTTGTAGGTCATGACGCAGATACTAGTATAATAAACTTCCAACCTTTACTAATGATTTCATGTGCATGTACTCATAATGGTATTCCGAATCTGTAGTAAATTAACAGTATACATGACTGGTTGAATACTATATATTTGGGATTCAAAGTTAAAGCACTTTATGATAAAGGCAATTAGAAATTGTCTTAACGATAAAGTACAGATTAAACCATTCTTTCTTCACAAGAATGGCAGCCGTCCAGGAAAAACGACCCTAGTGTGACGACCACAACAATGTAAATACGCATGACCGTATTAATGCACTTGTGTCCATTATTAAGCTCTTTATCAAATTGCCCAAGGGTATGCAATATTAGATTATA
This sequence comes from Dreissena polymorpha, assembly GCF_020536995.1. Taxonomy (NCBI): domain Eukaryota; kingdom Metazoa; phylum Mollusca; class Bivalvia; order Myida; family Dreissenidae; genus Dreissena; species Dreissena polymorpha. The sequence continues at coordinate 84,419,242 of NC_068357.1, read as the reverse complement.
CACAAACCAGCTATAATGTGTATTTGTATATTTGCTAAACATGTTAATGAAAAGTGACCCGCTATAAGTTAATAATGGTTTTATTTCAGAATACATTAGGCTTTAAGCCCATGAGTACACATATAACACACAATGTAGGCAACAGTGGTCAATGACATACAGGCATATACATATAAATTTTAAGCAATGAAAGTTTAGATTTAACAATAAAAGGAATTTGCAACTCTAAAGACATGCATATTGAAAATAAACAGCTATTTTAACAGATATATATATATATATATATATATATATATATATATATATATATATATATATATATATATATATATATATATATATATATAGTGTTAACCGTTACGAACTAATTTAAGGTAAGGATATAATATTACCAGACACAATTAATTGGGGACCTACCTGCCTGCCTCCCTCCCTGCCTGCCTCCCTCCCTGCCTGCATCCCTCCCTCCCTCCCTCCTTCCCACCATCCCTCCCTCCCTCCCCCCTCCCATTAGAACGGGTATTATATCGATTTTGATTTTTTTTAATTTAACAATGTAATGAGGTTAATATTTGCTTTCACTTGGTTGTGTGAAAATCAGTATGGCCTTAGTTTGAGGATCGATGCGACTTTCAGCCGGTTTAAACCATAAATGCTCTGCATTAAACTTTCAAAGGCGATTTTCCCAGCATAAAAATCATGTTGTATTTGGCTACTTCCCTTAAATAAAAGACTACCGTTGGTTATACGATCAATGACTAATTTAGAATAATCATTTCAGACCTAGGCATAGTCTGTACGGCAAGCACTGACTGCGACACGGTAACGACAACTGATGCTGTATGCGACCTGAATGCTGATTCCAAGATTTGCGCAGTTGGTAAGGCAGAATTATGGTAGAACGGATATGCATGTGCTCTCTACAACGATTTTTTTTTTAAATATTCTACTGACTACTCAAAGTTAATTGACACATTACATTTGTACGTATGACATTCCTTTCTGTCTGTAAGGGGTGGACGGTGATTGCAGTGGAAGCAAGAGTACAAAGTGTCCCACATCTTCTACCTGTGTGAGCAACAAGTGCGCATGCAGCACGGGCTACACTGCCACTACCACCAAACTTTGCAGCAAATCTGGGGGTAACCGTATTGCAGCATAACTTGTATATGTACACCATTGTTGGATGAAATGGATTTAATACACATATTGAACATAAAAATATTATGTAAAATACAACATACCAAAATGCGTAAACCGTGCTTTATCATGCAACATGCACAGAACAAAAGCTACGAGAAACATGAACTATGAAACTCAACCATGGTAAATCATATAAAAACTATATATGCAATATAAAGGTAGTAAGCGAATATGCGTATTGGCAAACAGAAATACGCAGTTTCGTGTTTATCATTGTGTCTTATTGTCTATTAAAAGAGTGTTATTTGGCAAAACATACCGAAACATACACCATATACAAATGAAATATAGAGCTTTTGCGGTTACAGTTTTGTCTTGATGTATGAAGAACTTTAGTCTGAAGTGTAACGTAGTTAGAATTCATAGAAATCTTAGCCAACATAAATAGCTTAAGTAATATTAACACATATAAAGCGTATAAATAAGAAGTGCTAATTTGTCGGTTTTCAGGCATAAGGTATTTGAAGCAAAAATATGTTTGCATTATATCAGGCCTATACTATTTACAATTAATGATAGCATTTTTTTTTACAAATCCCTCAATCATTAAACACACCAACAACACAGTCATTGAAGCAAGTGTGAACGCTTTATTTCTCTAATCGTATACCAACATAAGGATACAAATGAAGAATGTAAAATGACATTATTCGACACATTTCATGTGATGCTATGAAACTATATGGTTTAATTTATTAAACATTTTAACGAGCAATTTAACGCCGATTCCGACACATTCACTCGTCATTGTTGTTTAATCAAAATATTCTCGTATGAACAAACCTTCAAAGAATATTGGATATTCCCCAACTGGGTACATTTTGAACATTTATCCTAGGTTTTTGGTTCATTAACGTTTTATCTGTTTCGCAAACAAACAACATTAGAAAGTATATAATCACTTTAATATCGTTAAAAACAATAGCAATACATCTCCTATTTAAAAAAATATTGCTAGTCTTTTAAATATAAAGTCGATATATTGAAAGCAAGTAAGTAAAGTGTATCGTTTATTACGTATGGCACTCATAACCGGTTAATAAAGATACAATTTAACACTTGGTATTTATTAAAGAATGAAAAGCGTAAGGAAGAACAACACAGCAATCGTTTTTTTAATATTATTAAATGCATTCTGCTATCGAAAACATCAATTTTCTTAAAAGAGGTTGTGTAGCGAGTGCATGCAAACACTTATCCGTTGTTCTCCATTTCAGCTGAAGGTTTGGTGAACACGATGTCGATGCTCGTGCTGTTAACCAGTGGCATCATGGTCAAGATCTTCTAAAACTGAATGATGTACCACACGTGTGTGTTTTCAGAAAATCCCCAAGGATGCGTTGTGGTACAGAATGTTTTAACGAAACAATTATTTAAGGTTGAGAACATTCCTTCGAGGAAAAGTCTCCCTTGTTATGTTTGTTTGTTTATGTTGTCATGTTTTCGTTTTTTGTTTAAACAGATGCATTATCAATTGCCTTGTTTGGGGGCATACAATTATGCGATAAACCTTTAAATAAAAAATAAATTACATGTTTGAACGAAAACATTTTAGAAAAATGATCGCGATCGTGTAAATATTGACGAATACATTGATTGACTCAAATGTATAGGGTTTAAGCCTAACAAGTGCTTGAAATTAAAAAAGCAATATGCTCCAAAACTCGCTTATATCTATAATAATTGACCTTCACATGTTTGATGATTTTAACCAATAAAAGCGATGGATTTGAATTTTTGTTATCCTACAAAAAATATATTTCTTCAGGCGTTGATATGTAAACAATATACTTAAAATGCAATATTTTTAATAGTTTCGCGTACAAACATAATGAAACCATCACAATTAAAATAATTTCTTACACGTAGTCGTTTGTCCTGGCACTGAAATTTAGCAAAAAATGCCGACAACGCTTGAATCAAACATTCTCGATATTAGTTATTTTTGACGATGCTGCTTGAGCGCAGCAGCTCGTCTAAGTTATCATACCATGAAACAATTCTTCACAATTGCGACCTATGTAAAAGACCGAGCCCGTCCGATTGAGATAGCTAAATTTGCTCAATCGGCATGCCTCGCTGATTATAATTGATAAAGGACAAGGCAGCTTGGTTCCCGTTCTTTTTCAAATTTATCGAGAGGTTCGGGACAGGAACCAGACACGAAACTGCCAGGTGCCACTTAAAAAGCTGTGACGCTGGGAAAACTCCAAATATAGTTATTTTTAGATTTCCTCGAGAATGAAACCCGCCTCCCAGTTTTTCTGAATGGGTCAAGTTCCCCACGGGTACTACTTCCCCGTATCCCAACATTTTATTTCGTACCCAAAATTGTTCGTACCCAATTTTGTTTCGTACCCAAATTTGTTTTCGGTCCCAATTTTGTTTTTTACACAAACTTGTCGTACCCAAAATTTTCGTTTCCACATACACAATTGTTGTGATGTAGACAAACTTAAATTGATGCTTTTATATCCATCCTTTTCAAAAGCATCGTCACACCTGTACTGTCAGTACTTAACATATACAATTAACGCACCGCTTTAAAACTAAATGCGTGCCTCTGTCATAAAAATTTAAAGTTAAGCAAGAGAAGATTAAATACTCACCACAGCCAAGCTCCTTTCTACACAGACACTCACGTGACAAAAAAGCTTCAATGTGTCCCCTGCAAACGTTCGATATACATTGTAGTCAGAAGTGGGTGGCATCATGTTGAATTTGCAATTGTAGTTGAAATCATTAATCGAACTATAACACAACTATACTCTAATACACCGTTTTATTGATTTATTTAAATAGTTTTAAGTTAAAAAATTGTAAGCCGTAAAAGGTGCAAGTCTTGGTTACGAAAATGAATTTAGAAAAATATACCAGCAATACCAGCATACGTCAATCTCATATTGGTAACTGCTTTTTTGTTGTAGCAGAGTTCCAATACGAATTCATATCGAAATCTTACAAATCTGCAAATGCATATATACCACTAGCATTATACATTTCAACTTACAATCATGTTTACTTATATTTGACGCTATGCATGTGCGATTTTTAACATCCTTAGTTCAAATTAAGTTTTAGCCACGTTAATCGATGCAAACTTAATTAATATTTTATTAGTAAAACTGTCATTGTTAAGCCCATCAAGCCCAAACGTGTTTTACGAGTATTTGATGAAACATTGATAGTGGCCCTCGACTAGACTTGATTTAATATTACTATGCTGTCAGAACTTGTCATACCCATGAGGTCAAATAGCTTATATAGACTTTGTATTTAAAATACCTTATAAACTATTTTCGTTACGGGTATTTTCATCTCTATATTTTCGTTACAAACATTATTCTCTCTATATTATAGATATTATTATATCCTCTCTATAGCATAGGTGGACATTTACCTTGTGAACATACGTCATTTATTTAAACATTTAATTAACCATGGCATTGTTATACCATATTTGTGCAGATGGAAATTAATTAGTTATAAGTACGTCCTTTTCCAATAAAGGACGTACAATTCAGTGTTTGAACTATAAGGGTGATATGTCCGTCGTTGCAAACTAGAGAGAGCGCGTATGTCAAGGAAGATAGCATATCTGAATGTTATAAGAGTGCATGCGCAAACTTCAGAATGTGATGAATTGCAACTAGTGCTGTTAGTTTTAAATTATTTCATCACATTCTCTTGATTTTTCTCAATATAAAGTCATATCAGAGTGATAATGTACAGAAGCGTTTTTCCTGGTCAAGCTTCGCTAATGGAGAAGTTACTAGACAATGAAGCACAAACTTGGTGAAATACTGAAATACAGATATGTACCGGTAAAAGTTATTCTATGAACAATCCCCTCATAAGTTATGTAAAATGGGTAATGAAGTACATATTGAAAGTCAATCAGTAAAGGTCAACATGTATATTTAAACTGAGCTAGATCACAATGATATCGCAGTACAAATTCATACCCATTTACATGTTCATGAATGGACATTTCTTTACATTTTGTTTTATTTTATTCGGTTTACTGCTGTTTATTTCTCAATATAAAACACGATCCGAAGCAATGTAGTGGAGTGTGTCATCTTTATACCGAGGGTAAAATATATCAATGGATAAGTCGAGAAAACCGCACCGGAATCGATTTGCTGTCTGTATCTAAGATGATGTCCTGTTAAAGCCTGTGTTTTGAAAATTGATATAATTAATAGTATTTCGAGAATGTAATTGCAAAGCGTTTGGAATATTGCATACAATAAACACACATTCGCTGATAGACATGCAAGATGTTTTGAAAATATCTTTTTCTTGTTGTAAAATGAAATGCGCATATTTTGTACTTGTAATCAGATAACGGTACTTCAATTTTGCACTTTTTGGAGTATAGCCCTACGAGCACTGCTCTTGAGTAAAATATTACCTTATGAAAATATTCTGTCACTCTTGACTATGCTTAATGGCTGATCAGAATGAGGTTTAGGAGCCATATATCTATAAACGATGTTGTTAATAAAAGATAAGAGTCCCAAGGCAACTGATTTATTTGCGATTTTAACTGCAGCGAACCATTTGTATCTGCTTATAATATTTAAGTTGATCCTAAGAATACATTTTTGATATTGATTCACACCAAGAAAGCAAAATTTACACCGTCATTTGCTAAGCCATGTGCTAATTTATTTATTCATCCGACTTAACAATCACTATAAAATATGATCAATACACTAACAATTATAAATGGAAGTCAAAACCTTGTCATCTTAATTGTGACTTTCAACTGTGTCGAAGCCAAATCTTTCAAATTATTTAGTGCATATTAAAATGGGAGTTCACATTTTCGCAATCGTTTGATCGATTAAAAAAAAAATATGAAGACATCTTTACTTGAAATTATTATTACTAATCGGCACAAACAATTCATAAAACATTGCTTTCATTCAACATTAAATTCAATAAAATGCAGGCAAGGTGAAACTATATCTCCCTATTATTTTATTATCTTAGCAGAAATTTTAGCCATAAAGATACACATATAGGGTAACGGAGCAAATACGGGACGCATAGCGAACTTTCGACGACACTTTCACCTGAGACGACGGCACCGGCACAGACGGTCGAACTTGGCGCATGCATTGCATAAAGTATAACACAGACATGTACTTTTACAACCATTGTATTAGTAAAACATTCATCTTGCTACTCAAAATTCCATAATACTGTTTATGTAAACATAACGTTGAAAACGGAAAAGTTAGTGTATATAAATGTATATGTACTAAGTTTGCGATTACACACAATGCACAATAAAAATACATATTAATATAGGGACTTGTGAAATAATTAATTTGTAAGAGACTTATAAAGACATTTATAGACAATCATTGTAAAGCATATAAAAGAACAAGTAGCACATACAGTATAAGTTCTTATAATTACAGAGTCGACAATGCATTCTTACGAAAAATTTTAATCTGTCCTAGAGTTATTTCCTCTTTTGTCACTGATTATTTAATTATACAGTTTCAGAATATTTTGGCAATTGTTAAATGATACTTATTTTGGTAAACATATAATATAGTTAAATTATTCTCATTTACATTATCTATAAGAAAATCTAAAAGATATACTAACATGAGACTGACTGATTTATAAACAAAACCTAAACGTGATTGCAAGTAAAGTCTGATTATGTTAGTATCGAAATAATTTTAATTTGCCTTCATTGGTTTAATTCATTCAAGTGACATTAACCACATGCTACAAGAAGTAACAACTTGTACAAAAATATCTTACACTTATGCGAACATTTTTGGAAATCTCCGATGCGTATTTTAAATGCTTTAAATACCCCACGAGACATATTAGCTGAGTAAGTGACTATGCAAAAAGTGAACGTATATTACACATCAGAGTTAGGTATCGCTATCATCGGCACTGTTCTCCATTTCAGATATAGTATTTTGTGAGAATGTTTGATACATGAGTTTTACCAAAACAATTATCTCTACAACGTATTATAATTACACCTTTATGTACGAATTCTGGTTTCTGATTGGGAATGAGTGACATTGTTTTAAAATTCTAAATTTGTATCTCGTTTGAAATACAGAGTAACGCTTTTCAGATTATAACTCCGCTGTTCTAGATTGCCTAATTAGATTTATAAAAACGAGTACATAAGACAGTTTGGGATAATATTTAAATTCCGGTAGGGCAGGTCGAATCTAAAATAATGATTTTTTAGCACGGTTGTTAGTTTTTGCGGTAATGCCAATTTTTAGGAGTTATAGTGCGATGGAATTGAACCATGCAATCCAAGCGTTGAACATACAACCACTATGTTTTTACTGCAATTTTGAACAATTGGCCGGGAATTATTTGATTCTATCACGGTTTTGTATATGATTCATGTGCTTAACATAAAAATGTTTGTTTGATATTATCCCATTTCCGTGAAAAAATCATAATACACATGTCTGCCAGGGATATGACACACCAAAAAAATGAAAGTAATAAAGTCTTGAATTAAACCATTTATTTGAATTTTATCGGTGTATGAACTGTAACGAATAATATGAAAAACGTTTTTTTTGCAAAAATAAGTCGTATTTATCTATTACATACAGCACACAGTCAACTATTGCAATTCAAATCACTGGAACCATACAGTCTAGTAATATGCCATTTATTACATACCAACCTCCTTATTATACACACAGGTAGACAAGATTTTTGAAAACAACGATTACAATTTACAATATACATGTTAAGACGCGCATTAATACATCATATGACTTGCACAATTTAAAAAAAAAAGTAGCGTGCGTGTATAGACAGGTTTTGTGACGTAACGCAGCAAAATTATATGGGAATAAATAATTTAATAAACAAATTGTAATGCAGATACAAGAAATATACAAGATTATAAATAACAACTTATAACCAAGTAAATACGATTGGTAATTAAGGTAAGAACAAACAAAACAAAGTAATTCGCATTTCATAACACGCAATTAGGACGATCCCACATAATACGGAAAGTCGTGACTTGCTAAATGCATGAAAACAATTGTAATTTTTTGGTAAGAACATTAAGCGGGGAGTAGCGACATTCCGATGTGTCTTCAAGGTATGGATACAGATTGGAGATGTCAACGCAAACAGAAACCCGTACGTACAGGGACATAAAGTCCGCCGGGATAATATGTCACCTGTCCAGGTAAAGCGAGGATCGCATACTTTGGGGGATGCTAAATAATGACAGGCGTAGGTCACGAAATAATCAAGCACTCAACAAAACCGTATATATACTCTGTCAAATACCAATATTGTACCCCTGGCTTCCCCTTAGGATTAATCTTGATTTTTATTGTATTTGGTTTTGTTTTGAATTTATTATATTATTGTGAATAAAGTACTGTAATTTTAATATTCTGACTGGTGATTCGTATTACGGGACAGTTTGTCTCATTGGTGCTTTGGACGTAACGGATATTAACGATGTTTTAAAATAAAAAAATGGTCCGCTTTCAAAAGAATGAATTATGAAAAAGATTTCACACGTGAAATATGGTATTCCTATCTATTAGTTCGTATTCAACTGTGGGAATACTAAATTATTTGGTCAGAATATTTATGGATTTAAAATAAAGTTTAATAAGCTATGAAATTTAGATTCAAACGCAAAACAAATGAATACATAAAACGTAATATGCGAGTTCAAAATCATTATCGCATGCACAGATGTAAGCCACATTGCAAATTCTTGGTGTCTTTTACGGATACATTTCAATAAATACTATGGAAATACTCAGTTAATTTTGGTAAGAATACTTATGAATATAAAATAAAGTTTAATAAGCTATGACATTTAGATGCAAATGCAAAACATATGAATAAGTAAAACGTACTATGCGTGTACAAAATCATTATCGAATGCCCAGATGTAAGCCACATTGAAATTTCTTGGTATCTTTTACGGATACGTTCCAATACATCCATATTCTTTTGAAGGAATATCAATCAGCCATATCCACATACCGTTTTCATTTCCATTATTACAGCCAAACAACTGAATGATGATTGCTTAAAAACACTGATACTCTTGAGCAAAAGGCATACCATACGTTCTTAAGAACAGGTGTACCTTTTAAGTATCATAGTAATTTTGAAAGTATATATGTATGTAACACTTAAACGCTGGTTTATTATTCAGTTTTATAGTATTCGTCGACACGGCAGTTAAGAATATTCCAGAACAGTCCGGATATTGACGTTCCAGAGCGCTAACATGAACGTATTCGTTGTATGGTTTAGGTAACAAAAGCATGAGTCTGGAAGGAAAACAAGCAGATACAACATGCACACATTGAAACACTTCACAATGTTGGATCTAATAAATGCACCATAGTAATGGTATTTTCCTTGACAAGAGTCCTTGATCAAACATTAGGTCAGTTATATCAAACTATTAAAATTCACAGCGTATATATTGAATAGACTGCATTCAACATTTAAGAAAGCGCGAAATAAAAGTTCGGAAGACATTGTCACAGAATGCAAATTGTATTATTTGATCTCATTTCAATGGTATTTATTCAACAACAATATTTAACGGTATATTACTTTTCTGTCCAATATAAAGAAGTGAAACTCCAGCTGCTGGAGCAGTATTGAATTATCATTATACACAATTAGTTGGTCCTATATTCAAGGCAAGGCAAGTGACCAATTGCCAAAACAGCACAAAAAAGCACAAAACAGCACAAAACAGCAAAATACAAAACAACATACATAACACATAAATAAATAAAGCTGGGGTCATCGCCTTGGAACGGTCAATTCAAAGCATTGGGGGTTTAAACCTAAAAGATATTTCGTTTAAATAATAATAAAAATAATCTTCCGAATGGCAGCACGTGATGACCGCATTATCGCTAGTTTTACAATGCAGGTGTCATTTAGCGGATGTACGCAGCTTACTGATGTACCAGGCGTTATCGTTGACACACGTGGGACCCAAAGGATGCAGTGCGGCAAGCACATGATATGACATCCACGTGCTATGTTATTAATTCATCAGTTTATGCAAGCCATTAGTTGTAAAGCTTTACCTACTTTAACGTGAGATTAATGCATCCGTTGAGATTTCGATTATTATATATGGAAATGTTGACTATATTATACTTTAAATAATAACTAAAATACGGTACTTTGATGTTTAATTTTGAAGTAAAGGTTTTTCACTACTATTTTTCCTGCCGGGTTTTCGTTATATAAGTGTCCTTAATATTATCAATTATCAATCGGTATCATAAAACAATCTCTTGTAACACTCGCGGAGGCTTAATTGATCATAAATGTCTGCAAGCGTAACCGGACAATGCGTAACACTTTAAATAAAACACAATTGTTTCTAATATTAGGTTACTCTGAATGCAACGTGTTAAGCGTAAATAAGGTAGGTGCATCTAAATTAGTGTAAATAAGTACTGCATTTGTGCCTATTACATTTATTACAACATTTATTGCCAATAATGCAAAGCTAATTGTTTTAATTATTAACTGATGACAGGGGAAAGATCACAGGGACTGGGTAAATACGCGAAACTTTCTTGTTTTGTATAAAAACAAAACATAATCAAAATATTTTTATTTTGTGGTTTTTCTAATAATAGCGCAGACTTTTGCTGTTCGAGTTTTGTTAACGCGTATTTTCTTCAATTTTACAAGACGACAGCGATTACACTGTTTATTGCTTTATTGATAACCGTTACACTACAGTCACTTATTAAGGCAGTAGGTGCCTAGTGAGATCGGGAATAGTCGGTCGATATCGCCGTATTCGGAAAGCTTTTCGGCTATAAGCGATATCTACGGTAAAGTCCGGAAATTATAATAAATACACAAAATAAATTTGTATTTTTTTATGTAAGAGTTAAATGTGCTTATCTCTTTAAGATTTAATAACTATACAATTCAATTTTAAGTTAAATTAATTCGTTTCATAAAATATTTGTGTTCATGACGTCACCGTTGTTGACATTTTCTTAGCAAAATGTAAGTGCGATATAAAAGCGAGCGATTTGCAAAATCGAAAAAGAAGCAAACACCGATCAACAACGTTGTGTTCGATAACAATTATTCATTTACCGAGCTCTGCGACGGTGATTTGTGTGAAATTGACTCACGGAAAAGCAATTCGCATTTGCTAAATGGCGTGAAAAGAGTAAGCAGAAGTGGGTGGGGGGATGGAAGAAGATTGATTTACTAGTTGAGCTGGAGGTTTCGCTAAACAAATTACAGTATGGTCAGTTTTTTAATATGTGTCCTATTCCTTTGACAATAAATAACATTGTTGGCGAACTACAAAATGGCCTCAGTGGCTATTTGTACGTTGTTTGTGAAAACCCTGACTGTAGAGAAGTCAACCGTGTTGCTTATGGAAAGTAGCACCATCTCAAGATCAGGGGAATACCATGCTTTGACGTAAATACCAAGCTTGGAACAGGTATGCATGTCTTCATTTTTCAACCTGCCACTTCTATCAATGTTTAATCATTGTACAATAGCCATTGATCTTTGGACTTCTTACATATTTTCAGACCCCTTAAAATTCCAAGTGTCATTCAAGTGTCATTCCCAGTGAATATTTGTTTATCGTGTAATATATAAGGAAACATCCCGTTGTCCATCATATTCAGTTTTCATATTTAGTTTCGCATTTGTGTTGTTAAATCTAATTGATTGCTCATTCATGTTAATTAATAAGTAATGATGATACGAATGGATTCTATAAAAATAAATTGTGACGTCATTATTAAGTAACTACGGCCTTATTTCGTTTTCATGTTTCAATTCTCTTTTCAGAAATGAAAGTCAGTTGGGACAGGCCGGTGAAGGTAAATAACTTCCTAACCACTCTAAACATAACGCTTATTGCAAGTAGAAATCTTATGAAGATGGAGGCTCGTGCTGGGGAGGCCATCAAGAAAATCTCAACTGCGTCGTCTAACAAGGCTGCCATTGATGCTTATGAGAAAGAAATGGAGTAAGTGTAAAACTAACTTTTAATATAATGTTATTGACTATTCTGGTGACAAATTTTAGTATTTTTTCTCATCAACTGTCTTCTTATTTCCTATTCCAGATGAACATGAAATATATTAATAATTATTGTTTTATTAAAGGCACTGTGTTCATAGTTTGGTAAAATTACATTTTTTAAAAGATTTTTGGTTAGAACCCCAGGGCAGGCACATTATTAAAAATATTTGTGATTGTTATTATACATATTAAAAGATATTCCAAATATTACAATTTTTAAAAAATAAATTCATTTCTTTTAGTAAGAAGGAGCATAGGTATATTAAAATTCTGAGCTATTCATATAAATGGTGAATTCTTTTCACAAGCGATCATTTGAGTTCGACGACTTGTCAATATGTAATGTGCTTGTTGTGCTGAAAATTGATTTTTCTCATAACCAACGATCATATAAGGCGTCAGGGTTAAACTTAAAGGGAAAGTATAAAATTCATGAAATAAGTATTGTGTGAATTTAGTTTTGTATTTCAGTTCGAGGTACAGTAATGCCTGATATTACTCAGATTGCTGCTGTGCATTTGAAGACGGGTTTAAGTTCTCGACATATGTGAAGACAACAGTGCCACTTTCTTCCGAAGCTCAGAAAGTGATTGGCATCTCTGTTGATGATCATGGCATAATGCGTGTAAATGGTGGAAGTGTTGATATTGTATCAATTAAAACTTCTCTCAATGATTGCATGATGTGGCTTGCAAAGTTTCCCATGGCCATTTTTGTTGCTCATTATGGGCGCAGATTGGATTTTCCGGTTTTGGTTAGTGTATTGCTGAGCACACACTGTTTTGAAACGTTTTGTAATTGTGTAAACAGTTTTGTTGACTCTTTGCCGGTTTTCAAAAATCGTATCCTGGACAGTCACAAAACTGGAAGATCTAGTGAACGTGTTTTCCAGTAAACCTGCAACGCACATAGTGTTCCTGATGATGTTAAAGCACTGGGATATTTGCTTACATGTAAAATTACTGACAATATGGCCCACATCTTTACTGTAACTGCAATCCATAATTCAGTTTGTTTAAGTCATGAAAAGCCTTAAAGGCAAAGAACATTAGATTGTTAGACGTGCTGTTGCATAGAGAAACTGTAAAGCGACCAACAGCTGAAAACATTGCGGGATATGGACTGGCCTTGTGTCATTTGAAAGCTATATTTTTTAGTTCCGGAGAGGATGACTTTAGGGACATTTCATTGCTAAAAACAAAGAGGAACTACCAAAAGTCACAAACGCAAAAAATATTTTATCTGAAGTGGTCCCTTAAATCGGTCAGTTTTTCAGTGACGAAAAGTGACGGAACGAGATATTATGGCTTTCAATTGACACGCGGCCAGTCAGAATCACTCAATGGCTTTATACTGATACTCAATAATGGTAATCTAGTTGTCATTAATCTGGCTGTTTTTATTAAAATATAAGTTGTATATTATTGTGCTACATGTTTAAAGAAACATGATAACTTATACATCTTTATGCTACGTAATATTGGGAAAACTTTGGCATTTTGTGGTGAACTGCGCCTGTATTTATATGTTGCCTTTTGAATTTAGGAGACCTTAAGATTGTATTATTAGCTCGGCTGATTTCGGAGAAAACTACGAGGTATTTTCATAGCCTCTTTGTCGTCCAATGTCCGACGTCCGCCGTCATGCTAAAACCATTACATTGGCTCTAAAATTAAAGTGCTTCCACCTTCAACTTTGAAACTTCATATGTACATCCACCTTGATGAGTTCTACACGCCACACCCATTTTTGGTCATTAGATCAAAAGTCAAGGTCACTGTGACCTCTAAAAAAAATCTGACGAGCTTTCGCAGCGTAGCGTGGCACCCGTTATGCGGTGCTCTTGTTTATGTATTATTATATCAATATTAATTCAAAGTTAGCTAAATTTCTTTACATGTCATGGTTTATAACAGTAGCTTTTAATAAGTAACTAGAAAACCCCCAAAAAGAAGTGATATACAAATTTATACTTAAATTCATTGCGTGAAAATGAATTGGGGTAGGCATACTCAAAGTAAAATTTCTTGAGATAGGAATGGTAAAACTTCATGAAAGTCATTCAGTGTGTAGAAAATATGTTGTGTAAAAAAATATGTACAATATATGCATTTCAGCACACAACAAGTGACATAAAAGGTAATTAAAGTTTCTTGTCACTGAATCATTTATTGTCGTTTTTGCCATTTTTTCCAGATAAGTGCATTTATTATTGGACATCAAAGGAACAATTCTCTTTCAATGACACTTTTAAAATTCTGTATCTACTAACAAAATCCAGTCGAGTACGTTTATGTAGTTAATTGTCAAAATATATGTATATCCCATTACAAAAAACTATATTTTTCATATATAGGGTAAATCCATAGAAAACGCCCAGCCGAGTCAAAGGGTAGGTGTATTCAACAAAGTATAAAAAGTTAACCGGCTGGAAAAAAGTTTTAAAATTTTGCAATTAGTTGTGTACATTTTACTATGTGGAAATAATAACAAAGAGTATTTCTGGAAAAGTACCCATTAGGCTCCCACTACCTTAATATCTTAGTTAGAAGGCTATTTTCCTAGCGGTTCCGTAGTGTAGTGGTTACACGCTCGCTTCACATGTGAGAGGTCCAAGGTTCGAGCCCAGTATAATCAAATTATTGTATTTTTGTTCTATGTTAACTTTTTGTTTTGATGTAGACATTTTAGTTGAAATAAATATGCTGTTTTATTGTAACCATTCTTTGTTTTTATAATGCCCATGAAATATATGTGTGAGAGGGTGGGGGTGGGGGTCGTAAACACATTAAAACATTCTTTGTTCCACGATCCTTGTAACCACCTAGTTACTTATAAAGGCGCTATAGAGCGCGAAGCGCGACACGTATTAATAATTGTTATAATGGGTATTGACAAAGGAAGAAGCCGCTTATCAATGAGGAGCACCATCACAGCTCCCCAGTCTCATTACTATCAAGTCCTCATACAGTTTTTTTTGAAGAACCACATATAGAAGGCCGCAGGCCTGACCCGTATCTTGCCAGTGGTATGGACCCTATGGTATGGACCTTTAACCCCGCTCACTATCCAGCGTTTAAACTTAAAAAAACTTACATTTAAACCGACTATTATTAGCTTATTAATATCTTAGTTAGTGCTTTTCAAGCGGTTGCGTAGTGTAGTGGTTACACGCTCGCTTCACATGTGAGAGTTCCAAGGTTCGAGCCCCAGTAGAATCAAATTATTTTATTTGTGTTCTATGTTAACTTTTTGTTTTGATGTAGACACTTTAGTTTAAATAAATATGTTGTTTTATTGTAACCATTTTTGTTTTTATTATGCCCATGAAATATATGTGTGAGAGGGTGGGGGGGGGGTCGTAAACACATTGAAACTTTTGCAGTGTTTAACATATCAATGAGTACTCAAGCCCTATCGTAAATGAGCAACGTAAGAATAAATTCAGAATCATCTCCCCTTGAAGTTGAGAAAAATATGAAATTACGCTTACAAGATGAATCAGATTTTTTAAAACCTACACAGTTCTGTTCCATTAATGAAAACTGCGCACGGTTTCCAGTAAAAAAAAGAAAACCAATGTAAATAAAATGAACTATGAAATATGTGGGGGTTACAACACAAAATCATAGAAAATGGTTATTTGGGGGTTATAACACAACATCATAGATAATGGTTTTTTGGGGGTTATAACACACAATCATAGATAATGCTTATGCCAGTATCTGTTTCGATTTTGTTTAAAATAATCGGCCAATATATTAATATTTACAGAAGAAAAATCGTTCCGTGTAACTTTATTGAATGCCTTTTACACTGAAATTCCTGACGCCCTTTGATTCTTTCCATCAATACTTATTTTGTTATCTTGTGTAGCGCAATACACAACTACATTTAATTTCGTTTTGAGAATAGTCTACTTCAGTTCTATCTTACAGATAGACGGAAAGGCATTGGATATGCCCATTGCCTTCAGATTCTAGCTCAGTGACGTCACACCAACTTTACATACGGATTTTGAATTTGGCTGAGTGGAACCCACTAAAAATGCGCCGATTTGCTATTGGATCGATGACATTCGAAGCGACTATCAAGAGGGAAAAGTCACTGTTGCACAACAAAGCGGGTATTATTACTAGAATAGCTTGATAATAGGCCGCTTAACAGAAAATAATAATCAGTTGCTAATGTGAATTTAATATTACTTAATCATTTTTAATGTTTGAAAAGCACTTTACTTGTATATTTGGGATACTGAAAGACATATATTTTTTTATTGTGTTGCTCATATTGAAAGTAAAAATACATGTCAAAATGCATTTCACATGCCATAGCTCAAATGCACGTAAATAATTTACTGATTTTTTTCTATACACTTTTGAAGATGAAACTAATATTTACATTTTATTCAAATTTTAACAATATCTCAGTGTAAATAAATTGATGCAGTTCTGGTAAATTGGACTCACTAAACTGATGGGACAGTGCTGACCAAAAGTAGCTCATCTACTTACTCATACGACTGCGCCATCACCCTGGCAGTCTGTCCGAATGCTAATTTCGGTTATTATTGCTGTGTATCGCTTTATGTAGAGACACGGGCACCTAATGAAAGTAAAGTCTGGCTCGGGACATACCACGTTACTCTATATACTTTGACTGGATTCAATCTTAAACCTGATTACACAGCAGGTACCGAATTTAACCTATTAAGGCACATGCATTTTTTTGCAAGTAGATTTGTTTAACTTGCAAAATGAACATCATACTCGCAATTGGGGATTTTTTAAATTCTTTATTTAAAACAATACATTTGTTGTATCATATTGCTTAAACTTGTGCATTATATGTTGGCTACTTAAAAAAGCACAATCATTGGATGAAAACAGTTATCTTTTAATTCCTTGGCCCAGTTGGCAGTGCATTAGGCCGCTTTGTCCTGTCTCCACTAAACCACCACCTCCTGACAGCAGGCTTTGCAGGGCTCGACAAATTGTTTTTCAACAACTTGCCCTGCAGGGCGAGTAGCTAAGAATTTTCACTTGCCCTGCTGAAATATGTACTTGCCCTTCCTCCAATTACAAAATGAAAAACAAGAGCACCGCATAACGGGTGACAACGCTCGGCTTCGGGTGCAGTTTTGAATAAATGAAAGCTTGTCTGAATTTTTTTAGAGGTCACAATGACCTTGACCTTTGACCTAGTGACCCAAAATGGGTTTGGCATGTAGAACTTATCAAGGTGCATCTACATATGAAGTTTCAAAATTGTAGGTGGAAGCACTTTGATTTTAGAGCCAATGTTCAGAAAGGTTAACAAAATGTCAATGTTTTAGCACGACGCCGGCGGACGACGAGCTGGCTATGACAATACCTCGGGTTTTCTCCGAAAACAGCCGTGCTAAAAATCACCTGATCAAAAATTCACGTTATTGAAATCGGAAAACAGCTGATTTAGCTTTCAATGTTAACACGGAACAGGCATAGGTCGTATGGTTTCCCGCTTTCGCGCAACGAATATCACAAGGATTGAAACAGAAAAAATTCGTTTCAACTAAATAAATTAAAAATGTGTTGTGTCGCCTAGTCGCCTACGTCACGAAACAACGCGCGGTATTTGACCGGTTCTAAGAATAGCAGTATTAAAAGATCGCATACCGTACTGTAAAGGATACATTCACGGAACATACCGGTATCGGCGCGTAACGGGAACAGAACTAATGTTAAGCAACTGTGCAATAATAAACATCCGGTTAATTTGTAATGGCCGATAAAGCGTTACTTTGTTTGGTAAAGATGTGTTAAAACTTGAAATTTTAATCTTTTCGGCCAGAAATGCCACTCGCCCCTGCAGGAAGCGCGCTGCCGGAATATTCACTCGTCCGGAGCCGATTTTTACTCGTAATTTCGAGCGGGCGTGTGGATTTGTCGAGCCCTGCTTTGGATCAAAGTCTCTTAAAGCAACTCTTATCCTCATCAAAATGTCGAGTGTATGTGCACTGAGGTCACACCTTCAATCACTCTTGATCCGCTTCATGATTGAGAAAGCCCTCTCACATGTGGCATTTTACAAAGACAGAACACTCGTCAAATGGATGATCTTCAAGAGGTCTTTAGAGTCCCTCTTTTTCCGGGTCAGCCAGGCTAACCAATTGCCACACCAAAAGTGGATGCATGCCAGTGCATCTTGCTATGCCAGAAACATGGCATTTAAGGTCATTCCACTAACTAAGAGCATTAACCAAATCACACCCTGCCCGTGAAGCACTTTGGAATAGTGCGTATAGACAGTGCGAACATTATCTATGCCATACTGCAATAATGCCTGTCTTTCAGTAGGCAAAGGCCAGTCTTTTGGTCAAATGCATAGCATGCAAGGAACACTGGCTCATCCAATAAGTTCTCAAACCTAGCTGACATGAAATCTAACACAGGCTGAACAATTCTTTGTCTGTCAGCAGCAAGTGTAGCACGGGCTATAATGTTTTGAAGAATATGGCCATGAAGCTGACCATTTACAATTTCAGCTTGAATTTTACCACATATGCCCCATCATTGTCCGTCAGATTTCACAGAGTGCCCTCAGCACTGTGGAGTTTAGTAACAGCACGATATACCGTTATGTCATCTCTTTGAAACAACAAACTTATTTTTGCGATCTCATTGAGAATATCTTTGACAAATGCCAGCTACCAGACATATTTATGCTGCATTAGAGTTCTCAAGTAGCCTCTAACATTGCCTCTGTCAGCAGCACGGTTAGAGGCATCTTCAGAATAGTGCTCCATCTGCGTGACAATGATAGGCCAGTTGTGAATTAACTTTGTTACTATTCGGAGCTTGTGGTCTACCCATCTGAAGCTGTTTGCTTTCTCTTGATTCATTAAATGTTCACCTTATAATTCAGCTATGTCATTGGCCTCTTTGTACCTCTTTGCAGAGCCTTTTGAAAAAATAGTATATGGACACTAGCATGCCAATTATTGTGTCCATGTATTTATCTTTGAAGGAATCTTAAACGGCCAGCTCAAGCCTATGGGCAAGACACCAGACGGGAAGAATCAACTCAGCATTCGCGGCATCTTTAGGAAGTTTAATCATCCCCTTTCTTTGTCCCATCATATCATTTGCTCCATCTGATCAAGTTTTACTTATGTAATTTGCTTCTTCAAATTCTGCAAATGCATTGTCAATCGCAACCAGAATACCCTCTGCTTTTGGTGTTCTCGGGCTCTTCAATCTTCAGATATTTCATCTTGGGTTAATAGTTATCTAAGAGTTTTACAAAGATTACCTCCTTCTCATTTTCAGATCTGACTGTTGAGCCGTCACAGAATATATTGAAGTAATCAGCAGTCCCAATATCTCTCATTAGTGCATCGTGGTACACACCACCTATGTGACGTATGAACATCTTTGCACTTTTCTCATGGCGATAAGTCTCACCTACCGAGAGGCCATTGGCTTCCTGTAGGTCAAGCAGGTCAGGGAAATCTGAAAAGGGCCTTTCACTCAGAGCAATATAGTATGATGTCTTAAATAGGTTCGACATGTTTTCAGATAGATCTATATCCATTCGATTTAACCCTTTCTAAAGGTCGGATTGTTTGTTTTTGGCCCTTTTCTCCTCAGCAACCTTCTTCTCCAGGGCCCGTATGTGCATTGATGACTTTATATGGTACGAGACTGACGCCCTCTTCACTGAGTTGTTACCAGTGACAAACTGAAATTATAGAGATTAAATAGAAGATATTTGTTGGATTCGGTGGAATATCGATTTTAATTCACTTGTGAGCACAGCAAATATATATTCTCACTCATGGCTGCGCCACTCATGAAAATATTATTTTTTATGATCACTCGTGAATTAAAATCCATATTCCACCGAATCCTACACATTTGTTTTATTTTATGCTTTTTTTACCGTTTATTTACAGTGTAAACGAATTTAACTGGAGAATTCCGCTGAAAAAATGAGGTCATTTCGTAAAAAAATGACGTCATTTCACAGTAAAACAGTGAACATTATCGATCAAATATAATGATTTTTAGGTTGTGGCATAAATATCTAATAATTGAAATTCGTTCACTCTTACTTTAATTGGATGACATGTCATTGGGTGCGTGTTCTTTGCACGTCTTGCATGATATTTGTCTGACTACGTTGTCACTGTCAAAAACATAATCTCGATTGATGTTAAATTCAGTCATCCATTTTTAACTGTTTTGAGAGCTGCTGTCTGAGTGGCTTTCTCCGTAGTTTTTGGAACTAAGTTCCTTTGCTGTCTCAGCGTCCTCGGACGCCGGCATCTTCAGGAATTTGTCCATGATTCAGATTGATGAAGGTTTTTGATCGTGCAGATGGAAAGATTTTTAGAAAGTCGCGATTACCGAGACGCTTATAAGCCGCAAACGCCTAGCGAACCATAGCTCGTACAATAGTATCTTCCCTTGAATCTTACAATAACAACAACAACAATGGAGGCCGAATGTATTAATCCATTCCTTTAACACTTAAATCGTTTAACTTAAGCAAGAATTTGATCTTGAAAATAGGTGTCGTGATTGTATAAAGTATTTATCTCTCAACTCGCAGAAAATTGCAAGCTTTATATTTTTCAACTTGCTATCCATAAATCTATCTCACATTTTGCGATTATGCGAGGTAAGTTTTGGTCCCTGCACAAAAACTGCAAGTGAAAACTGTCCTTCATTGATATTTCAATTGAGAAAAAAGCAATATCTAGTGGCAAACCAGTTTATTCATAAGACGGATCATACTCAAAATAACTAATCACGATATCGTGCTTGTCAAGTGATATGTTGCAAAACCATCAGTGTTTAGGACTCATTGAACTGATATTCCAAGAACAATATATATTACATTTATCAAAGTATTCAATACTGACTTTTAATAAGTGTTAATGTTCAATAGTAAGTCCTTATTTAAACAAAATAGAAACTGATGTCAACGGCTTCATAAAACTGTTACATAAATAAGTGTATCGCAATTTACTATGAACTGAACGATACAGCTATTTATTAAAAAAAATTCGTTCTATGCCATACGCATAAGAAGGATGTGGGCAACTGGTCTAATAATATGTTTATAAATTTGTCACCATGTTGCATTTGTTTTCTTAACGATAGGTTAGTATTTCATATTATTTTGTAAATGTGTTTCTTCGCCAATAGTTTGATGCCTGCAAACAAAAACTAAATTAACAAAACACGCGTTTGTCGCGGCTGCATCACTACTCATTAAAATAATATTTCCCCACCCCCCCCCAAAAAAAAATAAAATAATAATAAATAAATAATTGTGTTTATGGATGGATGGAAAACAATTGGTACACGGTATAATCCTTAAGCCAATTGTAAAGGGTTATTGTTTCTGCATTGCGATTCTCCATATTGATATCTACATGTATGCACCCATAAAGTTGCATGTTGAAATCTTGTTGCGTATTTGAGATTTAAACTTTAACAGTTACATCCTTACAAAACAAACAAACAAAGAGCAATAACTGAAACAGTTATTTAAACTGTTTATGGATAAGGTTCTAGTGCATGGCACTTCTTCCCAATCGATGTCTACATTTTCTGAGATAAAGCCCTGCAGTGTTTGTTACAGACGGATGAACTGACTGACAGACTGACTGACGGACGTCAATTCGATATCACACCGCCTTTTAGCGTGGGATATAGAGAATACTAGGCTAGCGTTGAATAGAGAGAAGTTAATGTTGCGAGGCTTAGAACACCGGGAGCGCGAGCCTTGGCGAAACTTCTCTCTATTCAACGCTAATCCTAGTATTCTATTTATCCCATTGTTTTTTTTTTCAACTTGACAAAAACTATCCTCGCCTAACCTGTTCATGGACGCTGCAGATTTTCATAGCGTCTAGATCTATCCTTCACATCCTGCAGTGTGTGACCCAAATACAAGATAATCCGTAATAGAGCTAATTATATTAAGCTTTGAAACACTTCTTGCAAACGGGTTATTCTTACTGAATAGACTTTCTTAAATGAAATAACAAATACAAAATTTTTTCAAAAAAGAAAACACCCTTACGTTTACTTGCATCCAAAAGCAAAACAATTCGAATAGACTACTGAACCAAAATACACACCCATCTGTATGTTCTACACACACATCCTAATAGGCACGCACATTCTGAAAATCAATCTAAAACGAATAAGCTAGATCTACATGAAGATCTAAATCCTTCGTCTCACCGGTTCCATCCGAGGTAAGTAGTCCATAGAATATGCACTTTTTTTATAAATACATCCAGGCTACATTAACACGAAAAAACAATGCGCGTCTTCAATGATTTATTCACAGACATCGCATACTTGTTTCGTGTACACCAAAAGATGACATCACATATTACTGGAAAATTACGCAATACGTATGCCATGATATGACGCCGTCAATCAGCTGATTCATTATACGGATGGCGAAAAATTATGTCCCTTGACAAGATCTAAAGGTTGAAGGTTGTATAATTTTAAAGCTAATTTTTTATCTACTCTATAGTTTTCTTATGAAAACTCGTTCAGTGGTAGAATAAAAAGTAGTCCGTGCACGCGACCGGTTTATTCAACAAGGTGAGATAGAGACTAGTTTGTTACATGGGGTGTTATACCGTCAATGTCGCGGTGAAAATGGTATAAAATAAAAAGGACAGTACAGTACCTATTTCGATTCCATTTTAATGTACGCAAACACATTTAAAACAATACTTTATGCATGCAGATAAATAACGTGAAGTGACTTTGGTAAGCTAATTTACCTCTTCAAAAAACATTCGAAGACACCAATATAATGGTCAAAGTTATGTTTACACAAGTATGCACAATTCATGAAAACATAGCTACATCTTAAACACGATTTTTTTCTTGATCTTACATAATACTCAACGATATGTAAATTAATAACAAACGAGAAGCACGACAAAACGTCCACCACAGAATCGTCACAACACGTTTTTTGCTACCTTACAGTCGAACAATGATGTATACGACGATAAGGTTGTCTTTAGCACGATTGTTTGATTG
Organism: Dreissena polymorpha; assembly: GCF_020536995.1. NCBI lineage: Eukaryota > Metazoa > Mollusca > Bivalvia > Myida > Dreissenidae > Dreissena > Dreissena polymorpha. Next base: position 84,395,870 of record NC_068357.1, on the reverse strand, counting down.
GAGCCGCCAACATCGGAATGCAGGTATCTCGTTTTTGACTTAAAAAGAAATGTTGGCTGAGATCCATTAGATAATAATTATTAAACATACAATCTTATAGTCTATAGTTGATTTTACATCCATGCGTTGATATATATACAAATACACAATTATGATACAAGTCAAGTTATTTTTAATAACTTTATTGTGTATTCAAAATAAAACATTGTTCAATATTTCTATATTTGCGCAAGAAAATTTCTTCTAAGGATTTTGGTTTGTTTCGCAAATAGAACTCAAATAATCGAGTAGGTGTTAATTTAGAGCGCTGAATAAACATGCAAATGAACCGTAAATTAAAAATATATAAAATACTTTATGTAATGAGATTTATTATTGGTTTATTTAGTTATTCCTGTAAATATAATTCGATTCTGTCACCGAAATTAGTCTTAAAAATTACAGTTCTTAAACAAAAGCTAACTTCAACAAGGTCATTAATACTTAATTTAACACTATTAAAAAACGGCTAGTCAAATTATAAAAGGTAAACGCTTTTGAAGTTATTTAAGAACCACTTTCTGATATATGTTCGCATTGATAGCGCGGTTGGTTAAATCTTTGCTCCTTGTTCAAAAAAGTAATTATTCATATGTCGCTTGTGTCTTTTTGCAGACAGCAGTCTTTCGTGATTTATATTTGAAATGCGAAATATTGTATTATGTTTTATGGTATTGTTTTATTTGATACTTGCAATGGTCTTTGTTAAGTGTTTAAATATTGTATAATAATTTAGTTTGTATTGTAAAGGGACCAAAATTGTTTGACTTTTTTTTAAATATCAGCATCAACATCGTTTGCGATCGTATGAAATGAAGTATATAACTCATGTATAATAACTGTTATTCTATTTTTGGATGATCAAACTAAGATACACTTTATGAGCAACACTTGTCAAACTTAAATATCTAAATCATGAGTACAGATTTTTCATTTCAAATTGTACATGCGATAGTTTGACTACATTTTATGCGAATTCACGATACAATCATTCATCCGCGTCGATCGGACGCTTAAGCACGAAGGGTATGTATGGTTTCTTATGTTTGAACGTGAAAATCTGCTTCAGGTAAAAATAGAATTCATTTAAAAAATGTTTCCCTGGTATTAGAACCAACTAGAGTGACGAAATTGAAATAAAAAAAGAAGTATATCGCGTTTTGATTTTGTACGAGTATGATTAACTGATTTGTTTAAAGAAAAAAATGGTGTTATGAAATGTATATAATATACCTTTTTGTATACATAAAATTTACTTGTCATATTTCACTAAGTATCTAGTGGATTTTAATGGGATTTTAATCAGTAAACGATATAATAACAAACACTGTAGGTACCACAAACTCTTATCATTGTAGCACGATATTTTGAAGATGTATCAAAATGCATGAAAAAGTGTACAATAATATGTTTATGATACGACTATTACCAGTGGTATATCAGCATTCTAATAATCTGTCGTTTTCTTTAAATGTGTTTTAAACATATTGGGTTATTGAGATTTCCGATACCTTTCGCCTGTCATTTAAGACACATCTAGAAATTTATAACATAATTTATGCAGCACGCCACACATATGGATATAGTTTCTTCTTCCCTGCTTTTATTTCTGGCACACCAGCTTGGTTGGTGTAACGGAGTTTCTACTGTACTTGTCGACAACGACATGTTAGCATATTACAGAATGCCCGCCGGAAGCTGACGTTGCAGAGCGCATAGAGGATGGGATTCACTGTTGAGTTGATGTAGTATAGCCAGCAGGCTGAAATAATGATATCAACTAGCAACATCTGTTGTTTGAATAAATAAATCATCATTATCACATACTTCATAACAATAAAATTTGATAATAGCAGTAATTCATGTCTTAAATGTGTACAGAACGCACATAATATTATGCCGGAAAGAAATTTTTAATGAATTTGAAAACACAATTTTATTATGACGCATATTTAACTTGAATAAAATAATCTCTATGAAGAACCATCGCTGTTTGTTTGTTTCAATATTACTATGTTTACGGACTGCATGTGATTGCTATTTAAAATAAACACATGCCAATGTTTTATTGTTAATAATGTCACATATAGTTTTATGTATGCGCGCAAAGTGCCTATGTACCATGCGGTTTCATTAACACATGTAGAACACAACGGATTCCATACGGCGAGAATTTAATATGGCAGAAAGAAAACCAAATGTGCAATTAGAATGGCGCTAATAACTATGACAATTTTATTGTCATGTTTAAGCTCTCGATGAGAATGGAGCCGTTCCATGCCGATGGAGGTGCAGTGATCACTTAAATTGCCGTTTTGACTACTGTTGCCAATGATTGCCGTAGTAATATTTTCATCAATAGCAGACGTCTGATTTACTTCGTTTGCTTCTGATAACATAAAGTTCTCGGAAACTGTCGTGATTGCAACAAAACAACCTTGTGTAGTTGCAGAAGTTGCTATGTCAACGTCCCCATAAAAAGCTCTCTTACAACATATTGATATTGCACATCTGTTTCAGCAACTTTTCATGTACCTGTTTGTTACCAGTTATGTTTTCATTGGATAATAGGTTAGCTAAATGTTTTTTTCGTGACAAAGGTTTGCGATAAATGCACACATAGAGCACAATCATTATCATCATGGGTATATAAAAGGCCAGTAGTGACGTTAATATTGTAATGCTATGAAAAGAAAATGTGAGATCGCATTCTGTTGCTGGAACTGTCCTTTTCCTTTCGATATATTGCCAAGAAATGATCCATGGCGTCCAGATAAAAAACGAAACGATCAAGATGATGTTTATAGTATTGCAAACCTTCTTTGGTGATCGCCTTGTCCTATGTACTATGGGCCTGGTGACACCCAAATATCTATCGAAACAAATGACGAGAAGGTGCTCCATCGAGGCGGTGGCGAACGTGTAATCCAGGCACAACCAAACATCACACACCAAAGCTCCAAACGGCCAGTAACCGATCACACTGTATACGCCATACAAAGGTATGGAGACAAGACCAATAATCGTGTCGGAGACCGCCAAACTCACAAGAAAAAAATTACTCAAAATGCGTAGGCGTCGATTCTGTTTGAATGCAATGATGACAAATATATTGCCCACGACCGTCACAACCGCCAGAATGGTCAAAACAAATAAAAACCCAATTTTTCCAGCTGAACTTTCCAGCATGTCGGACGATGCCTTTGCCGTAGTCCTATTATATACCACTATATTCTGCAATGCAGCATGTTTATATGAACACTCGTCAACATAAATGGATGTGATTTATTTTTCCAAAAAGCGTATAGTTATGATGATTTAAGCTGAACTAATTCCAGAGATGTAAGCACTTTTCCGATTGCGATATCAATTGTATCCATTCCCGGTGTGTATGTGTGCTCTACGACTGACGAACGAATTGCTATATAATGTAAACAACAATGCTATGATTATGACCTTTATTTGCACTGTGTGTTGTTTGGCTATTGTGTTCGTTCGGCATGAATTAAAACTCGGAGTTCATTGACTGTTCAAGCTTACTTCACCTTGAATCAGTTATGTTTAATGTCTGATTGAACTGTTTCTATTCTTTTAATGACCAATGGTCAAGAGCTTTAAATAACATTCTAGCGAATGGTCGTATATTTCCAGAAAACTTTTTAAGTGTTTAAATTTTCCTTGATTTGAAACCAAACATGTATGCAAAGCATATTCTGTTTATATTGAACAGTAACTGACTCCCAGAAATAAAACACTTATTGGAGAAAATATTTCTTGCAAAAATAAGATAAAAGTCCTTTTGGTATTTTTGTTGATACTTTAACCAATAATATTTATTGTTAAGATAAAAAAATGCTCGTAAATTTAGAGACAATTGACAGTAAGTTATTTTGAAAAACCTGTCATATTACAAAACAGTTATTTACTGAAGTAGAAGATCGGGCAAAATGGGCCATGTTTTGGCATTAAGAGGAGAAAAACTGCTTGTATTTGCAAGCCACAGCACTAATTTAAGGATTTATACAAACGTACCCATGTCTGCCATAACCTCTCAGCATGGTTTCTTCAGAAAACTATTTCTTGTGGAGATGTCAATGTTTCGCATATTCCTTGTGTACTTGTGCTCTTCAACGGTCGAAAGTAGTGCTATTTAAATTAAACTAAAATGCTATGATTGTAACGATTGTTTTCACTGTGTGTTGTTAGGTTATTGTGTTCGTACGGCATGCGTTATAACCAGTTAAAACTCCAATTGCATAGAGTAAAATGTACCATCTTCCAACATGAAAAAATCATGGTGGAATTCTAGGTGGCTTTCTTCTTCAGGAAAACATGAAATTAATTTTAAAAATGTTTAACTGGTGTTGGAACCAACTAGAGTGACGAAATTGAAATAAAATTACAAGTATATCGCGTTTTTCCATTTTCACTGGCAATAGATTATTCGTTACACTTGATTTTTTACGTGTATGATTAACTGATTTTTTTTAATGAAATAATTAACAATCGATGTAATGAAATGTATATAATATACCTTTTATATACATTTTTCATATTTTACAAAGTATTTAGAGGACTTTAATGGGATTTTAATCAGTGAACGATATACTTAGAAACACTGTAAGTACCAAACAAAGTTATCACTGAAGCACGATAATGTCAAGTTGTATCAAAATGCATGAAAAAGTTTACATTAAGCTTTTTATGATACGATTATTACTAGTGGTCTCTCAATATTCTAAAAATCGGTTGTTTTCTTTAAATGTGTTTTTAAAAATATCGGGTTATTGAGATTTCCGATACCTTTTGCCTGTCATCTAAGATACATTTAGAAATTTATAGCATAATTTGTGCAGCGCGCCACACATATTGATATGGTTTCTTCTGACCTGCTTTAATTTCTTGCACACCAGTTTGGTGTAACGGAGGTTTTACTGTAGTTGTCGATAACGACATGTAAGCATATTACAGAACGCCCACCGGAATGTGACGTTGCAGAGCGCATAGAGGACGGGATTCACTGTTGAGTTGATGTAGTATAGCCAGCAGGCTGAAATTATGATTTAAACAAGCAACATATGTTGTTCGAATAAATAAATCATCACTTTTACATACTCCATAACAATAAAACTTGATAATAAAAGTTATTCAGTACAGAACGCACGTAAAAATATGACGGAAAGAAATTGTTAATATATTTGCATTTATTTATCATGAATCATATTTAACTTGAATAAAATAATCCTTCTGTAGAACTATCACTGTTTGTTTGTTTGAATATTACTATGATAACGGACTGCGTGTGATTGTAATTTAAAATAAGTACATGCCAATGTTTTATTGTTAATAAAGTCATGTATTGTTTTATGTTTTACGCAACTTACCTATGTACCAAGCGGTTTCATTAACACATGTAGAACACAACGGATTCCACACGGCGAGAATGTAATATGGCAGCAACAAAACCAAATGAGCAATTAGAAGGGCGCTAATAACTTTTACAATTTTATGGTCATTTTATAGCTCTCGGAGAGAATGGAGCCGGTCCGTAGCCAAGGTAAGGCTGTTGGTGTTTTGACTTCGGTTGCCCATGATTGCCGTAGTAATATGTCCAGCAATAGCAGACGTTTGATTTATTTCGTTTGCTTCTGATAATATAACGTTCTCAGAAACTGTCGTAATCGTACTCAAACACCCGTGTGTACTTGCAGAATTCGAGATATCGTCGTCCACATAAACAGCTCTTTTAAAACATATTGCTATTGCACATCTGTGCAAACAACTTTTGCATACTTGTTTGTTACAATTTATGTTTTGATTTGCGGATTAAAATTCAGCTGATAATGGGTTAGCTAAATGTTTCTTTCTTGACAAAGTGTTGCGATAAATGCACACGTAAAGAAAAATCATTATCATCATTGGTATATAAAATGCCAGAAGTGACGTTACTATTCTAAAGCTATGAAAAGAAAATGTGAGGTCACATTCTGTTGCTGGAACTGTCCTTTTCCCTTCGATGTGTGGCCAAGAAATGATCCATGGCGTCCAGATCAAAAACGAAACAATCCAGACAATGGTTATCGTATTGCAAACCTTCCGTGGTGATCGCCTTGTCCTATGTACTATGGGCCTGGAGACACCCAAATATCTATCGAAAGAAATGGCGAGAAGGTGCGCCATCGAGGCGGTGGCGAACGTGTAATCCAGACACAACCAAACATCACACACCACAGCTCCAAACGGCCAATAACCAATCACACTGTACACGCCATACAGAGGTATGGAAACAAGACCAATAATCGTGTCGGTGACCGCCAAACTCACAAGAAAATAATTACTCAAAATGCGTAAGCGTCGATTTTGTTTGAATGCGATGATGACAAATATATTGCCTACGACAGTCACAACCGCCAGAATGGTCAAAGCAAATGAAATTCCTATTGTTCCCGCTGAACTTAACATGTCGGACGATGAATTCGTCGTAGTCCTATTATATACCACTATATTCAGCAATGTAGCATGTTTATATGAACACTCGTCAACATAAATGAATGTGATTTGTTTTTCCAAACAACGTATTGCTCTGATGATTTAAGCTTAATTAATTCCGGAGATGCAGTCATATTTTAATTGCGATGTCAATTGTTTGAATTTCCCTTGTGTATTTGTGCCCTTCAACAGACGAAAGTATTGCTATATAATATGAACTAAAATGCTATGATTGTAACGTTTATTATCAATGTGTGTTGTGAGGATATTGTGTTCATTCGGCATGCGTTATAACCAGTTAAAACTCCGATTGCATTGACTGTTCAAGGGCGCTTATTTCAGCTTGAAATCATTTAATGTTTAATGTCTGGTTGAACTGCTTCTATTCTTTTAATTGCAAATGGTCAATAGCTTTTAATAAAATTATAAGGATGGTCGTATGTTTCCAGAAAACTTTTTAAGTGTTTAAAATTTCCTTTATTTGAACCAAGACCAAACATGTATGCAAAGCATAGTTTGTTTATAATGAAAAAGAATTGACTCCCGAAAATAAATAACTTATTGGAGAAAATATTTCTTACAAGAATAAGAATAAATTTGTTATCATGTAGAGAAACCCATATTATTACCAAACAATGGCCTCCAAAATACCTTCATAATTATTTGTTTAATATAAATGTTTGTATAAAACATATATTGTTTCAAAATCAAAAGCATACTGTTATATGTGTTTAACATCGTTTATCGTTGTCCACATCTATTATTCCAAGCATTTTACGTTGCATTTTATTTGTTAATTATATAACAAAGAAAATGGAGGAAAGTACAATAAACACTTTTTTGTCATTTACATTTATTGATAACTGGAAAATCACTTAAATTTGTCGGCGATTAAATTGCAAGCAATACGTTTGAACATTTGAAAAGTATTCCAGGAAGTTAGAACCTCGCGACAAGAAATTTCATTCAAATAAGCAACAAGATCAAGTTCAAGTTAAGATAGTTGATACCATTTAAACACTCACTATTATATCCAAAATGATGATATAAGTATACTGAAGTTACTTAAAGTTTACTTGGACAAAAACAGCAAATAAAATGAACCATCGTTCAACATAAACAACTCCAAGAAGTCTCTGATCAAAAACGGAAAAACAATTGTGTGCCAAAGTTTAGTAATAAAACGTCTCGTAGTTTCTTTTTAATCACGCCCGTATTAAACGTACAATATATTTAATTCAAATAATCTCAGACTATTCCGGGACATTTCATATACCATATCCATTCAATCCATCGGTAATCAAAGCCTCATCATGGAAAAGCACTTGTAGGCAGTACTTTAGTAAAACATCAAGTACAACGACGAAAGTTCGATTAAATTGACAAAAGGCAACACCATATTTTGTTTTTGTTTCGATTGTGCAGCTATAAACGGTCTAGTATGACATATTTATTTATAGCTCGTGATCTGAACTGTTATTCTTTATGTTGACGAGTGGTTCTGCACATAAATGTTTTCCACAAGTTCGTTGGAAGTAGGAAGCGCGAACAACACCATTTTCTTGGTCAAAAGTACAAGTAATTCGGCGATTCAACGTATATATATTATAAGCAAATCTGATTATTAACAACTTCATAGATTAAAGCTGGATCGGTTGAGGAAAAAACATGTAACAAGCTACTCATAGATATAAATTAAGAATATAAACATCCTTTAAGACCACATACGACTCATTTGCTTATATTCGTAGTAATAAATCCATAGACATGCTTTTTGTCGCAGTTCGTTGTGGTGAAGTTCCACCTAAAATAGACATTAACTATTCAATTCAGTTTTGGGGCACTCGTTGAATAATTAACATAATTTACACAAACAAAAACAAACAATAATGTCATCATTATTAAAGTCAACCGTAATATAAGATACATTATTAAGAGAAACCCTCGAGCTGTGTGTACAGCAAACATCCCATTCTTTCTGGCGAAACACCCTTTAAACGGATCCATCGTACACATGCCAATTAAGCATGCCCTTGAGTGAACCTGAATGTATTTTGTCGTTTTCATTTGCTGGTTGGGATGTGTGAAACTCGATAAGTTAAATATATTCTGCTATCAAATATAGTATGTTAAATATAACGGTTGTTTTTTTTTCATCATATCAACATTTTTATTCAAGTAATAAGGTTGTTAAGCACATACTTAAACGTGTTTTTCAATATAACGTATAACGATACACTAAGTCAATTTATTACAGAATATAAAATCCTCCTCGTGTGTGGCCCTAAATCATACAAATGAAATACTGCTTTCCATATTAAACTAAAACAGAATTGCATTTCACAAACACCAAAGCTGAAAGGGGTGTGCATATGCATATGTTTTGTCAAGAAACAATGTTATATATACACAATATGATATTTAACCAAAAATCATTATTAAAGCTGGGGTCAGTGCCTAGGGCAAGTATGTGCTAAGAATTGGCGGTTAAACCGGTTTACGGTTAAAGGGATCCAATACCTCAGACTAAGCATATAATTAGTCACAAAACATACACTTAATAATAAACAAAAATTAATTTCAATTTTTTATTTATAATTTATAATTACATAATAAATTTCATATTAAAATGCAATACAAGTCAATAATATTCCAATGTAATTATTATTCTCCTCATTGATTAAGATACATCAGAGCAACATAATTGCAATTTGTTTAGTTATTATTTCAAATTAATAGCCTGGACAAAAACACACAATTAACGTGATCGCTTCAGTGTACCGAAGTGTTGTGTGCTGTAGCACAAGAGACACACAAGCTTTCAGTACTAGATATTCATCATTGACACCAACTTCTAGGACGGGATTTCAATGCGCTTTAACAGTGTTTTAATCATCCATATAATTCCCAAACCGTAATCATATAACATGTTTTAAATGTATGCAAATATTTGTAAACTAGTTATAGTAGCATGTAGAATTATGTATAACTATGCTAACACATTATCTTAGTTTCAAGTCGTTTTTTTATGATAATATCAAAACAGTTCGCACAACAGCAATAATGCAAACACGGGATGTGTTTCTGAAACACAATGCTCCCTACTGCGCCGCTTTGAAGCCGCACGGCAGCTATTTTAGAAAAATGACCTTTTACCTTGAAGGATGACCTTGACCTTTTACCACTCAAAATGTGCAGCGCCATGAGAAACATATGCATGCCAAATATCAAGTTGCTATCTTCAATATTGCAAAAGTTATGACCAATGTTAAAGTTTTGTGACAGACACACAGACACACACACATATACAGAGACAGACAGACAGGCCAAAACAATATACCCCCGAGCATACGATCCGGGGGCATATAAATGAATTTAATCGTTTACCCCATTTCATGATGCTTCATTATGTTGTTTAATCCCATTGTGAATAGGAGAATATCTGACAATTTTTAATCGCGGTGTTATTAATAACGTATGTTTAACATTTGTTTTGCTTTAAAGTCGATTTTTATATCCCACCACTCTTCCTAAGGGACGACTATAATATATTATATAACGCATTAGTTGACCTTTTACCTTGAAGAATGACCTTAACCTTTTACCACTCAAAATGTGCAGCGCCATGAGATATATATGCATGCCAAATATCAAGTTGCTATCTTCAATATTGCAAAAGTTATGACCAATGTTAAAGTTTTGTGACAGACACACAGACACACACACACATACAAAGACAGACAGACAGTTCAAAACAATATACCCCCGAGCATACGATCCGGGGGCATAAAAATGAATTTAATCGTTTACCCCATTTCACGATGCTTCATAATGTTGTTTTAAGGTCAATTTTAACACTTTTGAAAACTTTATAATATCATAGATAAAAGTTTAAAATGCGGAATAAACATATTTGCAATAATTTAGCATTACGCCTTATGCCATAAATCACCAGGTAAAGCTCCAAATAACGCACCGTTTTCCAAAAGTTTGACTGACTTACCTCCCTTGCTGTGACGTCAGAGTGTACAACCGCAATATTAACAGCATTATTTCTGCCAAGACGATCAACTGCATTGCTATAACATCAATACTTTTATGTTAAATTATGGAATTTTCTGACGAATCTGATCATTATGAAGATGAACTGCATGACATTAGACCGTATATGTACAGTACACGCCATTTAATCGATTTAAAAATCGCAATAAGACCAGACTCATTTTCCAAAAACCGTATTTTTCGGGGTTGAAAGAAAGGACTTTTTTCCGAAGCGTCTTATTTATGGACGACAATGAGAAACTTAATATCCAAAGTTTTGCACAAAAAAAATGCGCTTGTGATAATCATTAGCGGTAATTTGATTGCCACTGAATAACTCCCATGTCACTATCAATCAATCAGTTAATTGGTTTATTGCAGTGTTATGGCTTTGTTAAATACATACCACACTAATCCGTATGTGTACTCCTCCATGATAAAATCGTGGTCAGTTACTGATGATAGCAACCGGGTGTAATCCTCCTGGAAATCGTGCTATTATTTTTTCGACAAGGAAAGCTTTTTAACAAAGTAATATTTAATTCATTACAAATATATTACAAACATAAATGTTTTGTTGAATTCCCCCATTAAGAATACCAATATGTAATCCGAAACACCTTTCTGATTGTTTTCTGTTAGCGCGCCGTTTACAAATTCTAGCGTCAAATATGCAGTCGGGATTGTTAGCAGATTTCAACGGAATATGTCTTCTTTCCAAATTTCAACATGTATTTCACACCCATGCACATGACAGTGTTGTTGTCTTTTTAGACACCGATGATAAAAGGAAACCGTGCTCGCACCTTGTTGTATGCTCCCGCACCTGGATTAGTGATAATTTCGTGCTGTTTATGCCTTTCTCCGTTTGTAGCCACGACGAACCCATAATTGATTTTAATAATTGCATCTTATATGTCTACATGTCGAATTTTATATTGAAACATTAGGCTGCGATCATTTTGATTTGTCGGCATTTTGTTTCATTTCAGACTCCATGCAGTTCTTAGATCATAATCTGTGATTTATTACTCTAACTTGTCTCTAACTTGTTAGTTTCTGACCACGCGTGCTCCTGAAAAATAGCCATCGGGATTGTGTTTTATGGCCCTAACAAGCACACAGTGGCTTCGATCCGTGGTTTAATCCCTAAATGTAAGATAAGCACTTGAACTATTAAATATTATATTTGTCAGTACAAACGTTCTACCGAAAACTGCAGACCGCGTCTTTGTTTTATTGCCCAATCAAGCCCTGAACATCCATTACCCTGTATATTACGACACAAAAACTTTACATAAGCACGGACATTCTGTAAAAATAATGTTTTGTATATATCAGTAAACATATCGAAGTTGCTCACACAGTCAATTCCCGTATATGATCTCGGAAAGAGACTTACTTCAAACATTTAAAATAACGATATTTATTGTCTAAATAATTTCTAAAAACAAATGAGAACCATCCAACATACACCATTCACAGACGACACAAATTATAAATATTTTTGACAATGTAAATGCAAACAAATGTTTAAATACAGAAACAACTTGTACATATTATGATATCTAATATAAATAAATTTGTGTATTGGTCGTTGCAAATTAATATGAATTGTACACGATGATTTTTTTGTGTGCAATCAGTATACAGTACAATACAAATGTATGCATTGCCATGTAATTGTTCAATAATGAAAGAACTAAAAGAGTGTAACGATAACGATACAGCGTGTTTAATTTTTATTTTATTCGAAGGAATTGTCAATGGCAAATAATTCGCGAGATAACTCGCGAGAAAAATGGAGAAAGTTTGTGTTTATGAATTTGAGCACGGTTTCGTCAATATTTACCAGAATTTTATGTTAAAAATGGAAATCCGACATATACGGAATTATCATTGTTTTGACAGATGCCATCCGATGGTAATTGTATGAAGTATGCAGAGAAGCTGACGAAATGTTAACACAATCGCGCAGAAGTAAATATCTAAGCGTATTATATGTATCTGTTTCTAATTTTCGTGAATTAAAAAAATATTCAACCTTTGCTGTAGTATACAATAAATATTTGTAAATATATTTACTCGGGTAATCGCCAAGTGTAAAGACGCGGCGTGATTCTGCGGATCGATGCCGAGGCAGAAACAGACGCGGCGGTTTTTATTTGTAGAAAACTGTTTGTGTTTGGAAACATGGCAAGCACGACCGATTTTAGTGCACCAAATCTTCTTCAGTTTTTTTGTCATTCGGAACCTGGAAAAAATCACATTATCATTTCCAGAACGTGATTTACAGCCAAAGGCCGCACAGATAACCATTTTCCCTATTACTGTGAAAACAATTTCACGAAAAACAGAAAAATAAAACCCGAATTATGAACTATCGCTAATCTTCTAAGCGGACGCGAAAATGCTTGTTCAGCTGTGACGTCACAAAACAGGGTGGAACAGGGGAAATAAGCGAATCAACGCTTTGCGAGTTACGATCATAAAAGTCAACAAAATCATCTTTTTCATGTTAAACACAACACGCAAACGTTATTTTTCCGATAATGTAATCACATTCCAATGTAAATAGCGTTTAATATATTGACTTGTGATTTTCTTTGAAATTGACCTTTAATCATTGTGAATAGGAGAATATCTGACAAATTTTAATCGTGGTGTAATTAATAACGTATGTTTAACATTTGTTTTGCTTTAAAGTCGATTTTTATATCCCCACCACTCTTCCTAAGGGACGACTAGAATATATTATATAATGCATTAGTTGAACCAGCAACACGTAAATGATACGATTTGCGGATTATTGCGAAATATAAGCAAACGTCGATAGGAATAATTATGATTTGCGTTAGTGAATAAAACGTTATACTAACAAACATATATATTTCTTTTTTTAATTATTGCATTTTTATAAAGTTAAAAAATTAAATGAAAGTATGTCACGTTTAGCCTAAATGGAATGAATAAATGAAATTAACAATTTAACTATAGACTGTTTTATCAATGCATAACCGTTATGAAGTAAATACTGGTATCTTTACAGTCTTGCTAATAGTTTTGGATATTATCTGGGTTTTTTTTTGTATACTGTTGTGTAAAGTTGAGTACCAATTAAGAAATAAATATGCCGTCATTGACTGAATATTATAACACAATTTATGACGGCTATTATTGGCAAAACGTTGTTTAATTTAAAGTAATTACATAATAATGATTTCTCGCAGAGCTGATTTCTTTTTTCCCTAGTCGATGACGAACATAGGGCATACAAGTATTGTTCGGTCATATAACGTTCGTCGCTTACCTGGCGATATCTTATATTTATACCATTTATTAGTGTAAAATACGTACTGTAAAAACAGTTCTATTTGAATATAAATATCTTCTTATATGATAGTGTTGTTTTTGTTTTTTTTTAAACGTTTTGGATGATTATGGATGATAATAAATCGCAGTGGTGTAGTGGATATGGTGTTCGCCAAGCGATCGGTGGGTCACTGATTCGATCACCACTGTGGGAGCGTTCTTCAGATTCCTCCCATATACACCAAGTACTTGTTCTAGTCCCAGGAAACAGACTCGATTGGGTTTCATATAAGCCTAGGGCTTTCTATGCAGTGGAGCTAAAATAAATAGGTTTAAAGTAAAACGTTTTGGTTTCAACACTACAAATATCATTTTGTAAACAATGGCTGTGTTAAGAATGAGCGATAACAAACTACTTGCATAATACGATCCCTTTTGTAGGAAGTGCCTTAAATGCTTCGCAGTTATTTTTACACTCAGGCGAATACTGATCAGATACAGGACACCACCGTAGAATTTTCAAATCTTTTTTAGCGCATGTGTCCACTGCCTGCCTTGGAAAAATATGCCTTTACACAGAGTTAACCGTCTTTGGGCTTCACTTATTATTATAATGTGCTTTTCCTACGTAAATTACATGTTAGATACATAACATGAATTAGCGGTTCGGTCAAATGGGCATGTAACCAATCGCAGTAAGTGATGTGTCAATCACTCAATCTGTTTTCAATACTGGAACCTTGCCATTAAATTGTTGTTCTGACAAGCAAACAAGGCGTCCGATTTTCCGAACACACATTTGAGGCATACTTGCAAAACAATTGCTATTCAAAAAATTATCTTTGTATTGAGTAATGAACCCACAACACTAGGGGCATGTGATATATGCACGTAATCATTTCTAAAATTAAATACATAATCAAAATCAACAAATATTTCGCAAATATTTCCTAGAAAAATGTTCACCCATAAAATATCAGTGTTCCTTATAGCACTAGCCAACATTTGAACGCTAGATGCGGTATGGTTACATAGATTTAACGATTTACAAAATGCTTGTTATTATTTATGTGTGATACAGTATGTTCCATTTTAATTTCCAGAAATGATATCTTTTTATATGCATGAATGTGTTCTCATGGGCTTCAAGCCTAATGTATTCTGAAATAAAACCATATTAAAACCATTCATACGACACACGAACACTAACATGGTACATGAATACGTTTTAAATATACTGTCCCACAAAAAGCAGCATTTTGTATCTTGTTAAATCTATGTTACCAGACCACATCTAGCGTTAGGAGTTTTGGCTATTGCTATATTTTCATTTTTTATGTGTTAACTGTATTTTTTGGAAATATTGTACGAAAGATTTATTGAGTGTGTATGGGCTTTTAAATGCTTTATTGTTATCGTTTTGCTGACAAAACTTATTCGGTGGATTTGCAGAAAGTGCAAGACATTTCTAGCATAAATCTTAACCTAAAATAGTGTTGACATCCTCCTATCATTTTTCAGATAATCGATATTGATAGCAAGTTCGACAACTAATGATAACCACTTCTAGCATAGTGTGGTAGTATTGTCCCTTTTCTCAACAATTGCTTATATTTATTTGCCTAGTTCAAGGCTCGCCTCGCCAGGGTTTCTTCATTTGTGAGTATAGTTCTTCTCTTAAAGTGTTTTATCAGTATCTCTACTGGGCAAGTACACTCCAACTACGGGAAAGTTATCAAACATTATGAACATTGGTCGACGCGCTTCTCATCATAGATAACTTGGTGAAGAGATAGTATTTACTTCAGGTACTCTTTCAGGTTTCCTGTGTCGCCCTAACATCACAACACCACACCAAAATTTAATAACTAATAACAAATATTGGCTTGAAATTGCAGGTACAATTGGCTAGGTGTGTTGGATAATTATGTTTGAGTGCTGGAACACACTCAAAAACCCCACATACGGCACCCTGAAGCGCAGAATAACGTTAAAATATTGTAAATACTGGGTTAAAACAAAGAAGGATTGAACAATACCTGTTATAAAAATGGTGTCATACACAACTACTTTCTCAAATGTAATGGCAGGTCTAGTTGTCGGTGAAAAATGTCAGACTAGAAGAAAAGTGGTCGACGACTTTAATTAGCAAGGTCGACGTTGTCTGACCATTTGCGTTCCGGCGACGAAAGTAACAAATAATGTTAAAATAGCCTCCTAAATATTCCCGGGTCAGCGAACTAGGGTCAAAGTAGCTTTCACGTTTTTTTTTATATTCAGTGTACCTTCGTTTGAATAATGAAGTTTTATTAAGAGCATTTTTTCGTTTGCTTAAAGAACTAATAACATCAACAACAACAACATTTCTTTCAGCAATAGAGATTATAATAAAGCATCCAGCTTTAAATAGTTAATAAAAAGAAACAAAAAACCAAATCTGGTTCAGATTACTGTATTTATTATTAAATAAAAGAGAAAGAAAACTTTTATAAAAATGTGTCATAAAAGGAAGGAATAATAAATAAGAAATAATTTTTTAATTGCATAATTCCGTTTTTAAATTTGATAAAATAAACGTCTTAATATTTAAAGAATGAAACCACTTTAAATTATTTCAAAATATAGGAATACATCCATTTATGTGGATCATGCTTTATGAAATATAATTATTTTATTTGTTCCGTGTGTATTGTTATGTTTAATCTTTATCTTAAATGTCCATTGGTACAGCTCACCTCGACATCTTTAAGCTAATTGTGACTTGTATTCTGAAACAAATTATGTCCTGAAGTGTAATTACATATTTAATTATCGGGATGTATAGCAAACATGTCTGTTTTTATTTTAATTTCAGATTTGTTCTTTCTGTAAAAAAAACGCCTTGTTAGGGTCGTAATTTTAATTTTTAAATTATTCTGTTAGAACGAGTTTTAATTAAGTTTCTCGTTTGGATGTATTGCTGTATAACACAATAAGAGTTATGAAATTAAAGGTGAATAAGTTAAATCACGACCGAATTTGACTCAGTCAATACATAGTATTTAGTCACACTATGTATACATTATTGGCTCGTTCGTTAACAATGTTGCATTTTGTCTGTCCTATCATATAATGTTTTATATGATTTAAGCATGTAACATTAATTCTCAAATTCCAATAAGATTCCATTATATTACAGAAGACTAAAAACGACATTTACATACATTCGAAGTTTGGTGTTAAATATAGAAAAGTAGCAAACATAACACGCACCTGATGATATACATAACTTTGCAATTGGTTTACATTATGCAAGTGTTACCTCTACAAAGTATTTATCGAGCAATATTAATAGTTTCATAATTGTCAGCAAAGATATAACACGTAAAATGATTAGGGATGCAACGAGGTACTAACGAATACTGAGTAAGAAATAGTTTTAACCACGTATACAATTTAAAAACATTATTAAATAAAAAGCATTTCTTTTCCTTTTGTATTGGTCCTTCAAAATTGGAGAGTAACTACTGAAAATCAACATACTGCTCTTGATGAATATAAAATGTTAAAAAAAATCACATCTATCAATAACGAAAAAAAAACAATGAATCGAATACATACAACACATTGCAAATTAAGCAAAATCTGAGTTGCGGGTAATAAAGGCTGCGCTAAAATGAATAAAAATAACACATACATCTGTATAATGAAAATCTATAAAGAACAGTCTGTCGCATACAAAATTGTAGTTAAAAAAGTGTGTTGAAATATGTAGTTTTCAACGAATAGTTGGAATAGTATTGTGGTCCAACAAATTGACATGTTAACCCATCGATACATAAACATTTCACTTGAAAACAAATTAATGCAGATGGTTCACAAAGAAACTGTTTCAATTTCCATTTGCCAAGAAAGTGTTCCTATTTGATGAAAATTGCAAATCCATCGGCGATAGCCATTCCTGAAATAAAATGTGAACATGACGGTAAAATTATTGTTATAAATTACCTGATTGAATAACTAGATAACAACACATTTTCGTATTAATGATTTTAACCCAAACCATCTAGATTAATAACATTTAAACAGGGACAGAAAGTAGTGTTCATTAATTTAATAATTACGCATAGACACAATAAAAGCCCATGGGATTTCTTAGGATTGATTGTTGATATTAACATAAACAGTAAGTAGTACTTGCTTTGCATTAGAATTCAGCATTTCTATTTAGGATTATGAAAACTTAACCCAACAAAATGATTTCTTGTTTCAGCCGATGACAAAAAAGCACATACGTTGGAAAATGTGTTTCACAAGATCGGAACTATTTTGTGAGCTTTTTGTGAGATATTCATGACAATTAAATAACGAAAACAACTTCATAATATTTGCTTCGTTTATAAAACTTCTATACCAATGGATGCTTTTGATAGATAACACCAGTCTTCAATGTTATAAACCAGGTTAACCTTAAGTTGTGCACACTCTACAACATTTCTTGTTTTTGCGTATACATGTATTATATTAGCTCAGGCGCGGTGGTAATATCTTAAAATGTTCTAATCCAAGAACGTGAGATTCAGTTAACCTTCAAGGTCAAACGTTTACCTGTCATTGTTTGTGGTTTTCCTTCGTGATCGCCAGTAGCAAAATAAACCTGCGGATATGCTGAAGGCCGATCATAGCCACAATAACCTGACGTCGTTATAACAGCTGCAAACAGCAAGTCTCTATTGCAATCGCCTCCACTCGAGTGGGTTGGTGAGACGTGAAAGTCTCGGTGATCATGTCTGTAACAGGAAAGAGGTAGAAAAATGTAGCTCGCAATTATGTTGATCTGTTTGATTGTGAAAGAAATGTCACGTAATCGTTCATCATTCATGATTGACACACAGTTACTAACAATGTTCATCACTCTTAAATTATTGGTGTGTAGCCTATCATTCGATTTCTCGTCATGCGCATATTGTCATGATGACGGGATTTGCATTAATTACCATTTTGCTGTATCGCGCATGGGACAAGTCCGTCACTTTCTATTAATGTTAATGTCTCTGCATAATGTGGGATGAAATATTCAACATCACCATATATCAGTTTCTAGTCCAATTTAATGTCTAACATACTTAATATTTTCAGTTATACCAATACAATCTGATAGCTACATGGTCGTATCTTTCTCGATCCGTACGTCTCCAAGTCTAAACGCTGTCTAACCTCGTTTCCACACCAAACATCTCGTTCTATCGAACTACACATAAACATACAATAATAAAATTTCTATAACATATTTGATTGGTCGATTCTATGCGCGCTTATTGCTGGTTGGTTGAATTACAACCTAGGACTGGAAAGTCATTATTCAAGTATGTACACGCTAATCAGCATTGTCATTCAAATAAATAATGCAAATACAGTCCCAAGCCTTGTGTCAACAGCATCGATCCCCTTTTGTTGTTAAACATACACCAGATCTAAATATTTAATCTTTCACTTTGTGACTGTCATGTATACTCGCAATTGATAAAATTGTCAATATTTCTTACATAAAGAAAACCAAAGTATTTCACCTAATTTCCTATCATTATGTGACATAAATATTGCATCTGGGGCAATATGAACTGATGCTTGGCAGACTTAACTTTACTTGGGTAGTCAGTTTGGATCAAATCATCAAACGTAGACTTTTTTGTAGAAACATTGGCGACCTGGTGAATTAGTTAAGGGGGGAGGACGCTGTTTTAACAATGTATTTTATGAGATATATGAACTTATTTTAATAGTGGAAAAGGTCGCATGATGACGATTTACACGAGAAGTTTATAAAATAAAGGATGTGCTTTGTTTCCTGTGATAATCGAAATCCATTCACGTCAGGCGGGGAAGGTTGTTGCGTATAAGGGAGCTTACCGGGTTTAAGTGAAGTAAATTGGAACTTACTTCCAAGATGGCGTCGTTTTAAGGCTTTTCGTGACGGAGTAGCGGATTTGTTTTTAACGGTAAAACACTTTGAATTAATATTTATATTAAATGAATACGCCTTTCCGGCTCTACGTTGTCTGTGCGTCCCTCGTATTATTTTTAAGGTCGTAGACGTCGGAGAAAATTATTGAAAAAAAAACCATCGACAAATATTTTGCTTAGTTAGATGACTTTCGATAAAATTGATGGGAAAATATCGGTATATCTTATAAAACACAGATTTAGCGCACGTGTACAGTTCAATAAAACTAAAATCACGATTATTTCGTTTTCTCGAGGCCATTCAATTTCTGATTACTAACTTTTTGCCCACACAATTGGTTAAACCCCTCTTCTGGAACTGACTCCATTTTAGGCACATTATGGGACCCGACTTTCAAATGACAAACGGCACTTTCCTTTGTTAACGAGCTGGACACGAAATACCTATCCATCTTTAATAAAGTTTATATGTTTAATTTAATATCACAGTCTTATAGGATGTTATGTGGTGAATGTAAGTTTTTTTTTTAATCACGTTACTAACTGTAGAATTATAAAAATACTGTACGAAAATCTTGCCGACCAACTAAATCGATTCACTTATTTTAAATAAGATAAAGTTCGTGGGTTAGCTGGTGTACAAGATAATATATTGTTTATAATGAATGAAATGTGTTTAATTACATGTCAACCTTATTCTGATATGAAATTTTGTTTAACCATTATTTTACTGGTTTCAGATGATGCAGGTCAGAGGGTAATACCAAGTGCGTCGTTCGTTGCAGTATATAATAAGGAATTTAAAATTAGCGGAGGACTGCGATACCATGCCCCAATAATTGCTATGAATGCTACTTAATTTCACGTTTCGTTCGTATATATCATTATGCTAGTTTCGCACTTTTTTATTAAAATAAAACATATATGTGTTTGGTCACATATAGATTTGATTTTCAAGTGTATTCAGCAATTACATAAATGATACAAACATTGGCTTTTGAATAAGTTTTTTTATGAATTTGACATATTTACATAACTTAAGATAAGAAGGAAACAAACGAAATAATCTAATTAAACCAATACTCTATTTCCTCAATACAACACATAATTATATGTATTAACAAGTTAAAAGAGCAAACAAATAATGAATATATTAATCACTTCTACTGAAAATATTGAGTGTAGTGCGCTTGCACAAATCTTTATATCCACGATAATTTCATTGTTTGCGATAATTATATTTTCACCAACTCAGAAATTGTTAAAAGAAAGACCTCCAAAATGTGTCATATTAAAGTTACATACATGTATCAGTATCGTTACGGTAACACGCGTTTAGTGTCATTTTATTAAATAAACCGTTTATATTTAAGTTTGCAATACAAAAACATCCATTGATATGCATCTTCTAATTGTGTGTATTATAAGGGAACATGATATGTGTACATCCAATTTCTCGAACGTCAAGTAAGTTTACAACAGATTTGTGGACGGTTTTCCTTCAATAACTATTTTATCTCGACGTCTATGATCTTGAAACAAATCGGAGGAAAGCACTATCATCGTAGAGCCGAAAGAGCGTATTCATTTAAAATAAATACAAAGTGGCTTACCGGATGACAATATCCGCTACTTCTTCACGGGAAACACAAAAAGAGACGCCGTCCTGGAAGTAAGTTCCAACTTACCTCACTTACGCATGCCCCCCCCCCCCCCCGTTTCACGTTCGATATGAGTTAATTCTAGTGTCAATCGAAGCGGTAACCTTTAGTATTATATTATAACGAGAAGATTGCAAACTAGATGTGTCGCAGAAAGTGATGGCTCCAAAAAAAAAAATTAAACAGGTTCATTCAACAATCCGTTCAAGATTGATTGCTTCCGCGCAAACAACAACAGCTCATATTTATATATACTCCAAACTTGTGAAATTTTCAAAAGTGTCATAATTCTAAAAACCGAATTGTTTAAGCAACAACTCATTTTGAGCATTTTATTACCTCGCAATCGTTCAGATATTTACGTCTGAGCAAAGGTAACCAGTACATGGGATGTTGACAACTGATAAAGGTCGATACTATTGCTACAACTGGTATCAGTCGACATTCCCTCCTCTACGATACCATATACATGACAATACATCAGCTTTGAATATTTAAGCTAAAACCATTAAGTAGTTGTAGCAATAAATCGTCCGCAAATGTATGTAAGTACATCTTGTAGCGTAAAAAATAAATAAGGGCCATAGTTTTGCCCACAAATCATTGTTTTATGATCACAAACAAATAAAGAATCATTTGCTGTAAAGGTTTGAGACAAAGTCGCCGAGTCGTTGTAACGGGATGGAGTCCACACCATTTTAAGACGTTTATATTATAAGGCGGAAACATATTTTATGCTTCATTTTAAATTGAACCATTTACTGCCTTTACCAAATAATATTATGTAATAGTCCATTCACACTCTCATTCGGTCATGAATTCGGAATAACTTATATTTTTCGAGAGCAAAACCCCAATCAAAATATAGTTTCCAGGCAACTTGCAACGCCCGACATCATTCACAATACATGATTGCAGTTAACAGGGTTATTTGTATTGGACATTATTAGAGGATTTTTAGCTTTAAGGCATGTTTTATCGATATACATCGTTTATGTCTTCGTCAGTATTGGCATTGTTATTACATAATGGCGTTTAAATCGTCAATAATAATGGTAAGCAGTGTCCAAATATGTATTATTGTCAATTGGTTGATATATGAACGGCTCTGTTCAAAGGAAAATACACTTTGGTAATATTACATTTTGTTAAATTTTGACTGAATAATGTGTTATCGATTAAAACGTGATGTAAAGACTATTTAAGAAAGCATATTTTAGAAAGAAACGCAAATAATGTGTGTGTTTGATTCTTATAATTCATTGATTTACCCGTCAATAGAAAAGCTCATAAAGCTGGCATTTGCCCTAACACCGGGCCATGTGGAGCTCAGGATCCTGTTCAGAGAGAACCAGTTGCTGATTGTGCTGTTCCTGCCGTCAAAGGTGATGCTTTGTTCCAAGCTTCCCTTGTAGAACGCGATCTTTACCTAAAATTGCATAACAATATTGAACATTTCCCTTTACATTTACTATAATTGGGGAAGTGTATTCGCGAACAGTAATATCTTAGATATAATCAATATTGACTAAAATCCATTCATGTCAAGTTTTTTACTTAGAGTTCAAACCTGTTCTATGTTTAGACTGCTCCAAACCGTAGCGATGCTATGCCTGTAGTGTTTGTTACAGGAGGTATTTCCCAGCTGCTGACAAGCAGGGTCACTGGTAACGTTCTCCCCAGTCAGCCAGGCGGTTGTAGGATTCAATCCTATTCCAGGGATGCCACGGAACACCAACGTCCACTCTGACAACAAAAGTAAGAGACAACGTTGAAAAAGGAATGACTTAAATATATTGTTTTAAAAAACCTCATCATCACGCCTCATAAATCGTCGTAATGCGTAATGAAAAGTGCATAACGCTGACATAATAACTATCACGAAATTCGGATATATGCGACTGTCATATCGGCTAATGTTAAGCTGATTAGTAAAACATCGCACTAGTATGTTTTTTTTTACAATTGCGTTCAATTCATGTTTGTTTTGTACACTTTTTTGTTTAATGGTTTACTTATTGAACCATTTTGTATATCTATTTTATTCACTTTTGTAGTAAATTATTTATTTAGCTTTAATACAGTTTTAAAATTAAATTTATCTATGCCCAAACCATACGTCCGGTGATATTTAAATTCATATTTGATATACAATCCGTGTTCGTTGACGTGCAATAGCATTTGGACAAACATTTGCACAAAACACCTGTTCAAATGTGAACTCGTCAACCTTTACGAAGTAATTAGCAACTGAAATGATTAAACGTTTAATAGTGGGGCTGGAACAGTAAGACCTTTGTTTGAATACCTCATTGGTGGCGCACGTTCGCAATGCATCACTAAGACTAAAGTGTCTGCAGAGGATGCGTTTGACGTGCGAGCATAATGGCTTAGATGCACTGCGGTCACTAGGCCTTCATGCATTCATCGTACAAATGATCAACATTCAGACATTTATCGACAGGTCTTTACAACTTCTTCGCAACTACCCGTGTGCATGAGGTTTTATTTTGCATTTAAAGTATAATTTTGCGTGTAATAAAATGCGTATTTTGTTAACGTGAGTTAAACGGCGTTTGTTATTCAATTATGCAAACATAAACGATACAGGGCAATGTCAACCAGTTTAACTACGATTAATAGACAAACAAAAAGTACTATATGTTTGTGTAGAGAAAGCAGAGCTAAGAGTCCAATGCAAAAAGTGACACAATTACAGTATTTTGCTTCACCAGGCGATTTCTGCGAAATTGTTGTCTTAAGATGAAATGCGTATTTAAAGACACAGCAAAATCACAACTCTTTCCTGATATTTGTCGCTACAAAACCTTTGTCGAAGTTTATTTTTATAATTTGTCTACATTTTCGTTATATTGCTCAAATGTAACAATTGCATATTGAAGTTACAATTCAAATCAACAGTAACTTAAATCACCATTTAAAAACAGCAATACTGGAAATAAGCGCCAGATAAATCACATTCTTATACTAATAAACTGTTTAACATATATAATAAAATATAAAGCATATATAACATATATATAAAACATTTATAATAAATTGCAATAGTAACAACTATAACAATAGTAAATGTAATTAATATAATCATTATCATTCTTATCATTACCATCAACATCACAATTACCAGTATCACCATTATAATTATGAGATAAATAATCATATACTTCATAAAAAAATCTATAGCATAAACAACTAGGTAACAATAATAATATCTGCCATGATATAATCATAACTTATTTTTATTATAACAAATCAAACGTATTTCTACAATGAAACGCGATACACAATAATTACAATTGAGTATTTATCACAACAGTAATACAAATTATATACAAATTATCTTAATCATTATTATTTCTATCAGCGTCATTATCATCAAAATTATCATCCTCAACATCTTTATAGTTATCCTTTTTAGCTCATCTATTTTTTGAAAAAAAAATGAGCTATTGTCATCACCTTGGCGTCGGCGTCTGCGTCCGGTTAAGTTTTGCGTTTAGGTACACTTTTCTCATAAAGTATCAATGCTATTGCATTCAAACTTGGTACACTTATTTACTATCATGAGGGGACTGGGCAGGCTAAGGTAGATAATTCTGACTTGCATTTTGACAGAATTATGTGCCCGTTTTATACTTAGAAAATTGAAAATTTTGGTTAAGTTTTGTGTTTAGGTCCATTTTATTCCTTAAGTATCAAAGCCATTGCTTTCATACTTGCAACACTTACTATCGCAAGGGGACTGTGCAGGCAAAGTTATGTAACTCTGACTGGCATTTTGACAGAATTATGTGCCCTTTTTATACTTAGAAAATTGAAAATTTGGTTAAGTTTTGTGTTTTGGTCCACTTTTTTCCTAAAGTATTAAAGCCATTGCTTTCATACTTGCAACACTTACTAACTATCGTTAGGGGACTGTGCATGCAAAGTAATGTAACTCTGACTGGCATTTTGACGGAATTATGGGCCCTTTATAATTGAAAATTTCGTTAAGTTTTGTGTTTTGGTCCACTTTACCCCGAAAGTATCATAGATATTGCTTTCATACTTAGAACATTCGCAAACTATCATAAGGGGACAGTAAAGGACAAGTTGCATAACTCTGGTTGTCATTTTTACCGAATTATGGCCCTTTTTTGACTAAGTAACTTTGAATATATGGTTACATTTTGTGTTTAGATTCACTTTACTTCTAAAGTATCAAGGCTATTGCTTTTAAACTTTAAATACTTTCATGCCCCCCCCCCCCCCCCCGAATCCCCCCTCAATCCCCCCATTATTATTTTTTTAATTAAAGATCATCTAACAAATGACCACCACACTCTCACACTATACCCCCACCCCCACCCCAAAAAAATAATGTTTATGCCCTCGGTAGGGTGGAATATAGCAGTTGAACTGTCCGTCAGTATGTCAGTCAGTCTGTCTGTCAGTCCGAAAAAAACTTTAACATTGACCATAACTTTTTCACTGTTTAAGATAGCAACTTGATATTTGGCATGCATGTGTATCTCACGGAGCTGCACCTTTTGAGTGGTGAAAGGTCAAGGTCATCCTTCAAGGTCAAATGTCAAATTTAAGGTGTCTGTCCGTCCGAAAACTTTAACATTGGCCATAACTTTTTCAAAATTGAAGATAACAACTTGATATTTGGCATGCATGTGTATCTCATGGAGCTGAACATTTTGAATGGTGAAAGGTGAAGGTCATCCTTCAAGGTCAAATGTCAAATATATGGCGTCTGTCCGTCCGAAAACTTTAACATTGGCCATAACTTTTTTAAAATTGAAGATAGCAACTTGATATTTGGCATGCATGTGTATCTCATGAAGCTGCACATTTTGAGTGGTGAAAGTTCAAGGTCAAGGTCATCCTTCAAGGTAAAAAAAAAAATCATAGTGGCGTTCTCATGAAGCTGTGCACATTTTGAGTGGTGGAAGTTCAAGGTCATCCTTCAAGGTCAAGGTCATCCTTCAAGGTCAAAGGTCAAAAAACAAATAAAATTTTTCAAAGCGGCACTATCATAAAGCTGCACATTTTGAGTGGTGGAAGGTTAAGGTCATTCTCCTAGGTCAAGTTCATCCTTCAAGGTCAAAGGTAAAAACAATCAAAGCGGCGTTATCATGTAGCTGCACATTTTGAGTGGTGTAGGCTCAAGGTTAAGGTCATCCTTCAAGGTCAAGGTCATCCTTCAAGGTCAAAGGTCAAAAAAAATAAATCAAAGTGGCGTTATCATGAAGCTGCACATTTTGAGTGGTGGAATTTCAAGGTCAAGGTAATCCTTTAAGGTCATTTTTTTAAATTCCAAGCGGGGTTCTAATGAGGCTGCACATTTTGAGTGGTGGAAGTTTAAGGTCAAGGTCATCCTTCAAAGTCAAGGTCATCATTCAAGGTCAAATGTCAAAAAGAAATAAAATAAAGTGGCGTTTTCATGAAGCTGCACATTTTGAGTGGTGGAAGTTCAAGGTCAAGGTCATTCTTCAAGGTCAAGGTCATCCTTCAAGGTCAAAGGTAAAAACAATAATTTCAAAGCGGCGTTATCATGAAGCTGCACATTTTGAGTGGTGGAAGTTCAAGGTCATCCTTCAAGGTCAAGGTCATCCTTCAAGGTCAAAGGTCAAAAAAATAATATTTCAAAGCGGCCTTCTCATAAAGCTGCACAGTTTGAGTGGTGAAAGTTCAAGGTCAAGGTCATCCTTCAAGGTCAAAGGTAAAAAAAAATAAATTTATAATGTCAAAGCGGCGCAATAGGGGGCATTGTGTTTCTGACAAACACATCTCTTGTTTTTTTCAAACATGGTTAAAAGACACAAATATTTATTTTTATTATTTTATTTTTAAATACCGTCCAACCATCCAACCCAAGAATCCCCCCCCCCCAATTTTATTTTTTATTTTTTGCAAATCATTTGCATTTTTGGAAGATAATGTAATAAACGACCACACCCCCACACTATGCACCCCTCTCCATTCCACTCCTCCATCCTTTGTGATTGAAAATGAGATAGGTCCCTACACCTTTAAAAAGAAAAATAGATGAGCGGTCTGCACCCGCAAGGCGGTGCTCTTGTTAAATATTAAAATTACAATCACCATATTTCTATGTTAAAAATGAAAATGATAATTAGGTAAAAAAGCAAGAGGTTCTATTTCATTGTCTTGTTTCATATTTTCTTGGTTTCAAGAGAATTTCTCTACTTAATTTATCTGCAAACTGTTTATATTACATTTTTACACTATCTCAAGGTTTCCGGTTGTCTCGGTTTGTGTAAATAATGCTCGTTGTCATGGAAGCATTTTTTCTCGAGTCGAATTTCTTCCTTATTTTGAATTAGATGATTGGAATAATTATTTAAGTATATGATGGTAATGCTTATTATAATCTCATTGTGACAGCCTTCTGGCTTCTTCTTCGGTCACATGGACTTCATTCGACTCTGTACTTAACTTGAATATGTTTTCAAAGGATTCGACACAAAACACGGCAATTGAGTAACATGTCAGTTTGTATTTATCAGAAGCAAACGTGGAATTGTAATAGGTCGTTTCAAGAATATATGTATACATAGTTTCCCATAAATTTGTCAGTTCTTATTTTAATTATATTAAGAATGGAAAAATGCTTTTCCATTCGGGGTTCGCAACTTCGGTTTGACCATTAATACCTTAGTTAAAGTAACATTACTACTCAAAATCAACGAAAAGTTTGTACAATATTTCGTAAAATAAAGCTAAACAATTAAAAATCATTGTTCCTTGTGGGTTGTCGAAATTTCAACGCCAGATGTGGTCTGGTAAAATAGATTTTTGTAGATACAAAATGCTCGTTTTTGTTTTGTTTTTACATATTTTATTTCACTTTAATTTCCCGCAACGATATCTATTCATACGACACAAACATGGTACCATTTTAGTGTTCGTGTATCGTATGAATATATATATTCGCGGGAAATTAACATGGAATTAATTGTGTCACAAATAAATAAAAACAAGCATTTTGTATCAACACAAATCTATGTAATCATACCACATCTAGCGTTGAAATTGTGGCTATTGCTATAAGGAACACTGATTGTTTAGGTGTTAACTTTATTTTACGAAATACTTTACGAAATTTTCGTTGATTTCTAGCGTTATAGAGACTTTAAATCGAATATACAATGTTAATCATCCGTAAAACGTACATGAAGGAATGGTTATGTAAAACAAACTTAGAAATTGTTTTATTCCTAATTATTATAAATTTGCCAATCGACACAAGAAGACTTCAGATTTTCCCTACGATTGCAACAATTTTATCATTATATATTTCTGGCGATCGAATTGTTTATTACCAGGGATTCGGATTGTTAGATTTTTGGTTCCTTGTTTATGTTGCGTATTACCGTGGATTTGAAACGAACCACATTGAGACAACAACAAAATTCCAGAAAGTGCAAGAACACAAACCTAAGCGGAAATTCGTTTAATGAAAACAGCGCACCAACTAAAAACACCATAAATGATTAATTATGTATCTGTGATAATGTCTCAGAATTTGTGAAAGATTCAATTCGATGTTGCAACCCTTTAACCTCATTCGCGTATTTAATTAGGATTTCTTGTTTATATTTTATTTAATCATATACTATAATTGAAAAACTACCACGTGGTGTCAGTCGCGCGATCATCGTAAAAAGATCGCAAAAGGGCAATTTCCGTCGTTCGATAAGACACTTTTGACCAATGAATGAATATAGTGTTCCAAATGTTTTATGCATGATACATTAATTTACGACTTTAGTCCGTTTCCATATGCGAGTTGCGATGGTTGTAGTGGTTTTGCGATCAAAAGACCCGCGATTTTAACGACACTTTGACCCAATATTCATGTAAGATGATCGCAAACCGGTTGAGACAACGGCTTATGACGCATGACACAAATCATGATAATTTATAATTATGAAAATATTCATTCTTGCATTATAAGGATAGTAATTCTTTGTTGGTAAGTGAAAAATTTTCGGCGACACAAATATGTTAATCTCTATGTAAATGAGAAAATAACAACTTGACAATATCCATATGAACTCTAAGTGTTTAAAAATACAATTAGCAGATTCTTATTTATGCCGGAGAATTGCCTTTGTTATTTTGTCGCTGGAATGAATTATTACGACGCCGCACAAATAAGTATTCATAACTTTGATCGTTGTATGAGACGATATGGGTGGTGCGGTGGTCGAGTGGTAACACTCTGGTCTACCATTCCAGAGGTCCCCGGTTCAAATCCCGGCCGGGGCACTGGAAATTTCAGAAATGCTTTAAGTGTTTCCTACCCAACTAGAGATGTACTGGTATGAAACCCAGGTAATTCTCGCGTGTATCGGTGCTATACACTGAGCACGTAAAAGAACCAAGGTATCTATTCGCAAAGAGCTAGGGTATCGCACCCGGATTCCTTGTATCCCAATACTTTCTCTCCTGCTTGCTGTCTCTTCAGCAAAACCAAAGGACCCCATTGGAAATAAGTGCTTGCACTTTCATGGGTTATCCTTGACCGCAAGGTCAAAATAAATACATACATATCTAAGTGAAAATAACTTACCGGTTGTACCAAAGACTTCCACGGACAGGTCATCTTGCCCATTGAAGTCAATTACAAAAGAGGGCAAATCCGACAGCATGCATTCCCCCGTCGTCTGGCGATAACTTGCACTTCTACATGACCGTTCTCTAGCACATTCAACGGAGCATCCAATCTTAGAAAGGGTAGTAAGTGTCCTGTTGTACGAAGTTAAAGCCTTCGATTTTGAGCGGTAGAATTTGCTTTGAAAACCCAGACACTCGGGAGCAAATTTCAGAAATATGATTATCAACAGAACACGACCAAAGCAGTTGGCCATGTTGGAACAGCACTATATCCGATTGTTACCGAGCCACTCCGTGTGAATGTGTATAGCGCTCGCATGTGTACCGCCCGCCTTTGAATTAATAATCACGCCTACCCTGTCAGAAAGTAAGCGAATAGTGTGCTAGTCAATTATGTCAACAATTAGATCCTCCTACAGTAGGTTCACGAATGGCTGAACAAATTGTCAATCAAACTTGGGTGTAAGATCAAATATATACAAACAGGTCGTAACGACGCACGCGGTATATGTTTTTTACAATACATGTTTGTATAATTTAGTATGATAAATTAAGCATATGTATATTTTTCTTTGACGATGTTTGAGCTGTCGCGAATTTACAAAATAGGCATTATCCTTGTCGTTCTAAGAATCGACTGAAACCAATGTGTTTATCTCGTGGTAGAATCATGCTTATTCAATCCAGTTGGCATGTCTAGCATGACGACCTTATAATTTTGTTTTTTATTTTTTCTTTATCATGATGCTGTCACTGAAACTTATCATTATTAGAGGCATATTGCGGTCATTAATACTATAATTTCGTTAATGGATTTTGTATCACTTATTGCAAGTTGCTGCTAGAAAATAAATGTTTAACGTTTCGATTTTCTGGTAGTATGGTATGCATTTACTTAAAGTTATGCGACTTGCCATACAGTAAATTTGTGCATTGCCTTTAAAAAAACGTGTTGACAAAAAACAACAACATTATTTTGGATTTTGCAGCAATTTCATTAACCTCACTCGGATGGCTTTGTCACCGTTTTCCCTAAATAGAACCGAAGAACTTAAACATCAAGTCAAACATAATCTACTGATGATTGTGGAGTGACGTCCTTAAAGTGTTTGTGAACGTTGTTTCTTTCCCTCTGTCACAATCGCTGAAATGCCTCAGTCACAAATAATCCGTTCGCCGGCCGATGTGTCCGATCTCCGGGCATCGGGAAGACTGCACACATCAAAGCCGTCCGCCGAGTAACACAGTTTAATACCTCAGTCACAGATCACCGTCCGATTAGCGAACGACGTATTTGTCCGCTCACGGCTATCGTCCGTCGTGCGCGACATCGGATTCATTGTACGTATATCATAACGAGCGCCGTCCGGCGTTCGTCGGTGTTCGTGCTGATGCCCTCTGGCAATCAGACGTTCGCCGGCCGATGCATATGCCCCAGGGATATACCTTGACTTTTGCCGATACACGTTCAATGAATCCGATGTTAAGCGATCGCCGGACGTTGATCGTCCGATCTTTTTTCGATCTCAATTCGATTCCGTCCCGGGCCAGACGTCGGCTTAAATTTCCGGAAGCCGCCCGATGCTTAAAAATGACCCGGTGTCCGTGCGATCATCGGCCGGGCGCCAGCCCGAGGAGCGGAAAAATATGTCGTCCGCTGATCGGTCTCTATTTGTGCCTGAAGTATAAAAAGTGAATACGTCGTCCGCTGATCGGTCTCTATTTGTGACTGAGGTACTAAAAGTAAATACGTCGTCCGCTGATCGGTCTCTATTTGTGACTGGGGTATAAGAAGTGAATACGTCGTCCGCTGATCGGTCTCTATTTGTGACTGAGGTATTAAAAGTAAATACGTCGTCCGCTGATCGGTCTCTATTTGTGACTGAGGTATAACAAGTAAATACGTCGTCCGCTGATCGGTCTCTTTTTGTGACTGAGGTATAAAAAGTAAATCCGTCGTCCGCTGATCGGTCTCTATTTGTGACTGAGGTATAAAAAGTACATGTTAGTGGCGTTCGAAATTATGGCAATGATTAATGGACCCGACAAGAGATCAGCATTTGAAATTAGCATTTTTATTCAGATCAAACATATTTCTTGTAAAAAGTTTGTAAACATTCGGTAGACAGAACAACACAAGCATATTATTTTGGTTGAAGTACTCACATTATATTGTAATTTGTACGGAATAATATGGGTTGCAAAAATTAGTAATAATACTATTGAAAGTTGTACAAGTGCAACAGTTCTGTTTTCTGTAGAATTTACTTTTTTATCTTATTTAAATTAAAAAATTATGTAGCGTGGAGGCTAAACAATCAAAAAAGTTATACATGCATATTTTTTATAATTGCGAAAAATTGTTTCGACCCAAATTGTTTGTCGTACCAATTTTTTTTATTGGGGGGGGGGGGAATAATTTTTTCGTTCCCAAAATTTTTGTACTCAATTATTTTTTTCGTACCCACATACAAAATTGTGGTGATGTAGCTAAACTTAAATTGATGCTTTTATATCCATCCTCTTTAAAAGCAACTTCACACCAGTACTGTCAGTACTTTGATTGAAAATGATTGTTAGGATTGTATGGCACTATTGTCATTCTTTTAACATATTGTATGGCTAGTAAGATAGAGACTACACATTTGTATCAACTTAATATGAATTCATGGTAATAAGCTATAAATGTTCGCTTTAAATGCCGTTTCAAGTTTGATGTATGTATGTATTGTGGATGTATTTATTTTGACCTTGAGGTCAAGGATAACCCATGAAAGTGCAAGCACTTATTTCCAATGGGGTCCTTTTTTTGCTGAAGAGACAGCAAGCAGAAGAGACAGTATTGTGATACAAGGAATCCGGGTGCGATACCCTAGCTCTTTGCAAATAGATCCCTTGGTTCTTTTACGTGCTCAGTGTATAGCACCGATACACGCGAGAATTACCCGGGTTTCATACCAGTACATCTCTAGTTGGGTTGGAAACACTTAAAGTCACACACCTGGAAATGAACTACATGTCATAATTAATTTAAATATAAAAAAGAAACATATTTTATCTATGCCAATTAGAATATATCTGGTGGTTAAATGGTAGAAATCCGTCTTTTTGCGCTTTAAAACTTAAAAATACTCGCGTTTGTCGAAATGGACGTTTACGTCTAGAAATCCTACTTTCGGTTTTAAAAGTGGTACCGTTTGAAATTAATAAATTACTTGCTTACTAGGCTATAGATTTAATTTTATCTATGCCATTTAGAATATATCTGGTGGTTACAAGGTAGAAACCATCTATTTTGCGCTTTAAAACTTAAAAATAATCGCTTTTTTCGAAATATTCGTATACGTATAGAAATCCTACTTTCGGTTTTAAAATTAATTACTTGCTAACTAGGTTATAGATTTAATGACAATTTTGCACACTTTCAAATTGCATCTGTTTGTATTGATTAACATGTATTTTATTTCAAGGTGTTTGGCTTAAGGCATTTCTGAAATGTCCAGTGCCCCCGCCAGGAATTGACACCATCTCTGGAATGGTGCACCAGTGTATTACAACACGACCTTCGCACCACCCTATGTCGATATATATTTTATTAACTAGTTCTGTTTCAGGAATTCGCGAATTTTTGAATTGAAAAAGTTTTATTATTTTTAGAATACCGCATATCGAATACTTTTATTACAAAAAGATCAGGCAGTAACCTGTTTTTCTGTTTATCATACCTCTACGTTCCCGATTGTTAAAAATAATGAAAAGATCGCTTTAAAAAGCTCACGTGAGTCTTCTTTAGGAGTTTATAACAAGCACGCCAATGGACACATTGAGGCGCTAATTCTTTCGTCAAATGTCCGTTCTCATGAGCATGGTTGGCACAATTGTCAACATTTACAACACACTGGCATCATTCCAACTGGTAGAATTATACACGTATTTGAATATTATATTGCATTTTTAAACGCATCTCTCCAGCGCTAAATTTATTATATAACTTCTGCTTATACAAGTACGGTCAGAACAACAGGTTATGAGCGTTGTTAGTTGCGGATCCGTGCAAACAACTTCTATTGATCGTATGATATCTTCGTATTGCGTTTGTGTCGCAACATTAAATCTTATAATCACGCATGTTATGACTGATTCATGCATAATAGTCATTGCGCATATATTCTGTTGTATATTTGAACCGGTTAGCGCAGTTGTTGGTAAACGTGTTTCTTCTTCAATCATAGTGACCTGTTTCAATCGACATCCGAGTTTATAATTTCTAAAGTGTTATTGTAAATCTTAGTTGCGTTTTAAGTTTTATCGAATAGTTTGATTACAAAATCGTAGGTGTTGCTTTTAACTACTTATTGCTAACTTCAGAAAAAACAATAAAACAATCTCACATCACACATTTGCACAAATAAATGTCAAAATGATGCATGAACTAATTCAACGTTTCAACAGTATGATTTACAAAACCAGACACCTTTATTATACCGCGTCACACCGGACTGGTCTCCTAACTGCTACTTAGGGTACATTAGAATCGCAAAGGACGCCGAGTGGTCATCGTTAGAAAGCACACACCAAGAACGCCAAAGTGGCGATCTGACAACAGTCGTAAACAAGTTACAATTAAATCGCAGACAACGGATTCATAAACGCTCTGAGACTCTGCGGCGAGTTTATTACGTTCACACTACGTCTATCTGGTTCTTATTAAGACCATATGACGCTAATTGGTGATAACAGTCATAGTGGAAACTCCAATGTCGTTGTTCAGACGACATGTCGCTGATGATAGCTGCGTTAACAATGAGAGATCGTAGTATGAACGCAGTGCAAAAGCATATGGCGCGATGAGAATGCCGCAAACACACGAATATTACAAACAGCATGGTTGAAGGTATTCTGACGTTATTTGGATGTTAGAAAGAAAAATAAGCGTACTTAATACTACGTTTTTCGACAACTAACCGTTTTTGTCAAAACAAGGAAGCATGCCATGTGCGACGGATAAATAAGCAATCTTCGTTCATTTAATCAGGACATTAAAATAAAATATCGCCAGATAGATTAGACGAGGTTATGTTAATTGAACTAATTTCTAGTTTAATACGACATCATACGTCCTGAAGTGGGTGAGAATGATAACAGTGTGTATAAAGCAACAGTTTACAACTACAAGGGACCCATGTAGACATGTACCCCTGGGCATGTGGACTTTTAATTCACGTAAGCTGACAGTTACTAATAGTACTAATGATATTGTTGTGAAAATGGTATTGTGGTAAACTTATTATGACTCTAATACGAATATTATTATGTGACGCTGAATAACTGTGAACACGTTAATCTGTACTATCAATAAAAATAATTTATGTAAGAGCTTCATTGGAATGTTTTAAAGACGGTTTCGTTTTTTATTGTCGCATTATTATAGATAACAATAGAACATAAATATTAATCCAAAGTATATATTATTAAATATGTCCAAATTGCGTCAGAGTGTATGAGGCTAATGAACTTAAATTAATGCAATATACCAAATATATTGAAATGTACATTTTGTATGCCCCCATAAGCCACATGTAATAAAACAAATACGTTGTACTAATCCGGATTAACATAACTGGTGTAATGAGGAATATTCTAATGATACAAGTACATGTATATATACATCATATCTTAAGGGTGTTAGAACAGTTTGTGATAGTAAAAGGGTTGTAAAATACTTGTTGACAGATAGATGTTCTAAAGTAAAAGTCAAGTACAACACATGCATGTTATAATAGCATAAACGTCAGCCCTTTCAGGCTACATATACAAAACGAAAATAAAGGCAACCCAAAGGCTCTTAAAACAATACAATTTGTATAAACCCTATACAGACCACCTACGAAATCTAACATATAGATTTCCAAAAGTCATGTAATAGGCTTTATAAACAATATAAGTTATGAGTACAGTTTATAAGTCTGACATAATAGCTAATGCAAAACGTTAACATTTGAAAACTACGAAACATATCATAATACATGTACATTAAATGGATGATACAAAGGTATTTTGCGATGGAATCTGAAATGAATGATCGATATTACAGCTCAAATGTTTCTGTTATAGTTCATTATTTGATGCTATTAGGTCGATAAATTTGTACATATTTGGTCTTTGTCTGTAATACACTGAAATATTTTTTTTTATCTTTGTTCCGTATATAACGTACATTCAAGAATGAAATGAAACTCATCTTCGAATTTATTACAAATGGTACACTTTCTTTGATCTAACATGATATATGTAGGTCTAGCCCATTTGCCTTTTTTAATATATTATCTATGTGATGACATACGTAATTTTGATAAACTTACATGAAACTTTTTAACATTACATTTATAAAGGTACGGTTGAAATTGAAAAATGTTTATAAAAATATGCACTTGTAGAAGTTTGAAGTCTCTCATTCCAATTCTGAACAAATGTTTCGCTCAATCGTTGCCTAACGGCTGATATGAACATATTTTCATTCCCAACATCTTGGAAAAACCAAGCATCATAAAATCCCAAATTACTTAGAAGATCTTTTAATAGCATGTACACCAAGTTTTCTTTTGTTGATGCTCCATATTAAAACCGGTTTAAACCCCAAATGTTTTTCATTGACCGTTCCAAGGCGGTGACCCCAGCTTTATTCTTCTATGTGTGTATGTTGTTTTGTAGTGTACTGTTTTGGCAATTGGTCACTTGCCTTAAATACATGCCCAACAAATTGTACATAATAAGTATTCAATACTTCTCCAGCAGCTGGAGTTTCACTTGTTTATATTGATGAAGATATCTACTATGTGCTGCTAATCCAGTTTCCATTGAAGTTGTTAGTCAATATCAATTGCAAACACACGTTGCGGTGAATACAAAGATGGGATCAATCATTACGGCCAGCTTCGATAGTGAATTTGTAACTGCTTCTATTATAGTCTAGCTGAAGGTAATTCCTTTTATGGGTTGTATGACAGTTCTACTAGTATTACTGCGTAATTACTAAACATGAATTGTACTGGTAGACTGATTTAACAGCGATTATTTAATTATAAACAAGATAATGGGGGTAAATTTTCCTAATAATCATGAACATCGAATCGCAGATGCTCAATACATTCCATCAAGATCATGTCTCTTTTGAATATGTTCGTATGTTTAGTTGTTTTTGTTCGTGTTATAAAATTGTAATTTAGTTTCGTATAAAAAACTTAATCGTGATAATTTAAAGATATTATTTAAATATGTATTGGATGTGCTTTTTAAGTTTGACAATTTCATTTGCAGACAGGCTATGGCAAATATTGCGAATATTTGTATCAGTATCTTTATGTTGGAAAAAATACCGTGATTACCAAACTTTAATTGCAGATATTTATTACCAAACAAAAGCTGTCTCGATTGGAAGACATATGCCCCCGAAAAACGCTTTTTCGAAACCTTAACGCAGATTTCGAAACCTAAACGCGAAAGTTCAAGGTCAAGGTCAAAGGGGTCAAAATTTGTATGCGTATGGAAAGGCCTTGTCTATATACACATGCATACGAAAAATGAAGGTTACATCTGACGCGACATAGAAGTTAGGAGCATTTTTCACAACCTAAACGCAAAAGTGTGACGGACAGAAAGACAGACAGACAGACAGACGGAAATGCAATCACTATATGCTTCGGGGGCATAAAAATGTTCGTATATAAATGTCACTACTGTTAACATGCTTTTAAAAGGTAAGAATTTTCTTTTCTTTAAATTCATATATCAATAAATTCCTGTTTAAATTGTGTTCCAAATTGATAAACATAACAGCAGAAAACGCAGTCTGTTGAAATAATCATTTGGTATGTTTGTATATACGGAATTATATGTGTTTCAACAGTTTTATTACCTTTTGAGCTTTCTTGTTCACCTTATTTAAATATGTACGGTGAAGCATTATTTCGTTAAAACTTAAAAGCTATCATAGAATAATGTTTTTTTACACATACACGCTCAATAAAGCTGCCTTTTAAGAGATCTGTTGTAAAAATTTAAATAATTTCCAATTAGTATGCATCATAACTAGGGCTGTCACGATACGCCATGAGCGTACCGCGGTATATCGTGGTACGGTAACACTGTATCGCGGTACGTACCGCGATATTTTACAGAATATGTATCTGTGAAGAAAACAGCAGAATAACAAATTTTACAAACTTTATTAAACTCGATAATCCGAAAACACTGGTATTATAGTTTGACTAGAAACTGTAAAAGAAACTGTAATAAACTTGATAGAAGTAGTCATTGTTATTGTTATTCGCGTCTTTTTCTAAAATGTCCGCCATGTTGTCTACAATAGCTGTGACTACAATCTGTGTAAATCGAACGCTTCAAGGGCATGTTTAAAATGCGGAGTCAGCAGGCCCAGTATTGAAAATCCGCAGCGTTCTGACTCTTCCTCGACTTATTCATAATCATAAACATGATTCGGAAGTGGCATGCTTTGAACGATCGATATACTAAAGAAAGAAAATAAAAAATAGAGTAAACATCTTTTGGATAATTATGAATTTATTTGCAAAGGAAATCTGTCCCAAATTCCAAAAAAGGTACGGACCCATACATCGCCGTATTTTAAACGTGAAAGTTAAACATCTACCATTGGAAGCGCTTGCTTGACCTGGATATTAACGGATTATTTATTAAGCCCTTTTGAATCGCTTCTACAGTTTTCAAAACGATATCTATATCAAAATAATTATGTAATGTATTTATATCTGTGCTAATATAATAATATTAAAAAAACCGGTGCGGCAACGCCGTACCGCGGTGCGATTTTTTTCACGACATGCACCGCGATATACCGGTATACCGGTGAATCGTGACAGCCCTAATCATAACATCATAGCCCCGATAGCGGTTTTAATATCTAATAAACAAATCGGTTCGAAACATATTAACATACTTAGATCGGCAACCGAATGTGTAATGCAGGTATAATTAATTGTCGTGCTACGGTATCGTTGCGTTATTCATAACATATTTAAGCTCGCCACATTTGCTTTATGTTGTCTTCGCTTAATGATCGATTTAGAATTTGTCTGAGGTATTGAATTATTGCTAAAATTTTATCTGATATATTAGTAATGGAAATTTTACTGCGTGGAAGCTTGAATGACTAGTTTAATTGATGATGGTGCCGTTTTTATTGACTGCGTTCATGAATTCGTGTCAATCATGATCTTCAATAAAATGACCCAACGGGCTCGAGACGTACCATTTAAAAGCCTTTTGATTAAATCAAGCTAAACTTAACGGGTTAAGAATAGGCTATTTTCGCACAATCATGTATAAATTCTTTAGTAGGAAACAGTCAATAAGCCATTAAGCAGCCACGTTTGGTTGCAAATAAAATTCATTCACGTAGGATAAATAAATGTCGTGTATCTGCCAAGGTTTTGAAAACATCCACCCAGAAGTAAGACAGGAGTTAAACATATACAATTTGGCACCTAAACATAGGTAAGAACAAACACGCTCATTATCTCAAACTTCGTGCAGATTTGAAAATGCATGTCTAGACGTTTTAACTCTGATTGCGTTAGGTTTCCGGAAAAAAAACACAAAAGGGAAGTCACCGTTACAATATCCACATAACAGGTAAAGAGGGGTTGCATTGAAATGCATTTACTTATGGACTTACGTACATACGAACAGAGACTAAAAGCCAGCAGTGTTTGGTCGTTTTGCTTTTTGGACCTACACTAAGTATAATCTGAACCCTTTCTAACAGAGTACCATCGTTCTCTGAAACTTGGCATATCGTGGGTATTCTAGAAATTACTTGATCACTATTGCGCGATTGGTCAGGGATATTAATTAAAAGTGTTTCTCGAATAATTATTTTAGTTAATAATTAGCATTCAAATTCATTTGTGGAACCAAATATAGACTAGACAAATAATTCGCTCGAACAGATCGTGGAGTTGTTTGAGATGCATTCGGATAAAAAACGGATGCATTACAAAATTGATTATCGAGTGTATTCCTAAGTGTAAACGAAAATTAAAAAAAAACAAATTGTACTCTCTCTGTTGTCACTTTTTGCAAGAATCGAAAAAAGAAATGCTACCCTTGAATGTGTCCATGTTACAAAAAGAACATATCAGTTTGTATTCGATAAGACGGACATTGTCCGTAAAGCTGAATACAATGTGTTTATAGAAACCAAGGTGAATTGACAATGGGGGCATTCCTAAATAAAGATAATGTTGCGCAAGTTAAGATAATAATGAGTTTAAAATTAAGATTTTAAGTGTTAAGATAATAATGAATATATGGTTTGAGTTGTTCTTATTTTTATTGCATGTTTATAAAAATTGATCGGTTGCCTATCCTTAAAAGACTGTTACGTATGAAGTCAGAATAACAAATTCGCAAATAGGGGTTCTTTGAGCAAATATCAAGGGTGTTCTTACTTTGCTATTTTGAGAATTTGTTTTTTGCTTGGTCCAGAGTTTCCGCTGTTGCAGATTAGTACTTGGGAAGTTAGGTATGTAAGAATACGGTTTTGGGACTGGTTAGACTTGAAGGAAATTGGAAGATTGTTTTTTACGATATATCGGAAAAAACCTGGCAACTTTTTCGAACGTTTTTCTTATTGTCTATGTATGCAGTTTGACTCATTCTATGCACTTTCACTGTAAACAAAATGGACAACTTGAGAGGAATCGTGCGTGGCTTCGACAAACAATGTTTTCTAAAGGAGATGTACTCCAAAGATATTTGCGTTTATTGAACAAACATGGGAGCTTATTTTTGATTGTGTCTGTTTGTTATGTTAATAGTATAATATTTCTTGTCTAACCTAAAATTCTTTGCGAGGATGTTTTCGATTATGTTGTGAAAGAAATGTCTGCTTTGAATATTCAAAGGATCAAGAATGTGTCACTTAAAAGTCAAAATAATTCATGATGTTGACGTGCCATTATTTTTAATATAAAGGACGACTGTGGTTATGGATCAATATAGGACGTTCACATGCACGTCATATGCGTGTGTTTAGCATCTGTAAAGTATGGAAGCGAATATGGTACACCCCAATACATTGGTATGTCGGATAAGTTTATATCGACTTACTGTGAAATAACAGTGTATGTCGTCATTGTTTTGTAGGTTTTTGCCACTTAATTTAACTCGTCATAACGATATTAAGTTAAAGTATCGCCGTAAATGTTTCCGGCTTTTCCCGAAAAAAGATTTGGTCGACATAATGTATGTCATCTCGCCAATATAATGTTGACGATATATATATGTTGTCATGAGTCAAGTTGACATTCGTTGATCCACGCAGGTATTATTCAAACTCTTTTAAACAATGCTCTTTGTCCACATAAATTATATAGACTCGTCATCATATTATATACAAGTTGTCATCGGGACGCAGAAAATAATACAACAAGCAGTCCCTCCTTCAGTTATATCGACATGTCAACATTACGTTACTTGCAAGTCATCAAGATATATGCCGTCATATAGTAAACAACACAGAAATAGTTAAATTTCAAGACGGCTAAAGGATAAAACATCGTCAGAGATTTAGGCTGTTATGCCAACATGCGGGTTCTTGAAGTCTTGAAAATTTATCTTAAGTCGACAAATCAACATTTTTTTTGCGTCATGCTATTGTGAAAATTACTTGCAATCGTAGTTTTAGTCGACACGATGAGTTAGTTTTTACGTCATGACACCTTTTTCATATCATGCCGTCATAGAATGTTGACATCATCACAGCAGCAGGGTGTACCATATACGCTTCCATAGTAATTCCTTTGATGGGTGGTATGAAATCTCTACTTGTACTACTGCGTACTTACTTCACGTGTATTGTAGTGGTAGACATGTTCAACAGCGATTATTTTAATATAAACAAGACAATGGGGGGTTACTTTTCCCAATAATCATGTACACGGATCGCAGATGCTCAATACATTCCAGCTAGATCATGACTCTTTTGAGTATGTTCGTATGTTTGTTGTGTTTTTTTTTGTTATAAAAAATATATTCATTACCAAACAAACATTTTCGTAGATAAATGTAACTTCTGTTTAAATGCTTTCCGATGGAAAACAACACAACAACTAACAGTAAACAGTGTTCTGTATTTATTTAGTACTCATACTAATGCCAAAAATCTATCTTGAACAATACATTGTCATGTTATGATTATCATATGTTTGAACGGGGGTGAATTCAGAATTGCATTAGAGTAATTTGCATTGTTTGACAGAGCAACATTTTGAGTAGAGTGGAACTCTTACAGCGGAACAGAAACTGACGTTACCAAAGCAACTAGGCTTAACTAATCACAGTAACATTGAAACTGCTCCAGATTAAAAAAACAAGTTTTCCTATAAATAATCAACAATGGCAGTACTTCTGATATGCTAGGACGATATCAAGCAGACTTTACAAGGAAATGGAGAGTTTCCCTGTGGCCGTAGTTGTTTCAGTCAAAAAGCATTGACAATACTTTGCACTGTGTTATTCGCTCAGGAAAAGATCAACATGTAATTGACATAACCATTTAAGAATTGAAAACCGGATCCGTGAATAACATGAGTGGCTGTGCGCGTAAATTGTCAATAAGTAATACGCTGCCACATCACTCTACTGCAAGTCAAGAAACAAAGCCAACACGTTGCTAGAAGAAATGCTAACATTATTTCTTACTGTTCGAAGATCCTTACTTGCCCGAGTCTTCAACTGCTATCAGCGTTGCGATTTGAATAGGGCACATGCACTACAATTTCATATGTTGAAAATTGGTGCAATGTTATGCTCTGATGGCGTTTACAAAATAGCCGGTTCGAAGGCCGGACGTCAAATATATATGACATTTAACGGTTATTATTAGAAAAAAAGTATTTTTATATAAATAACATTATTTAATAAGATAACTTGTTAAGTTAATGTTGTGCTTGTATTTACAACAGATGATATGATACAAATATGCAATACATTTATTCAGGATTAAAAACGTCGAATATACTGTTTTGACTGGTACCACTGAGGGGGGCATGTCTACACAACCTCAAGAAATTTCCGAACAAAAATGAAGGCATTAAAGGCAAACGACGCCGTGATGACATTTTAATACAACTTCGATCTTTTTAAACCATTATTCATTTCTTATAAGTTGTATATACATGTAATGAACATGTTATGTTAAACTAGACTGTGGATAGTCATAATCAAGTCATAATTATAACTTAAAACATTTAAAGTATCGATAATGAATGCAATAAATATAAGCTGTTTTGTTTGAGCTAATTTGGTTTGGTGAGGATATTTAAACGTACTTTCAACATACCGTAAAAGGTTGAATAGATATCTTATAAAACCATCTTCATTCGCCAGACTGATTAGCTCAGTAGATAACACAGTATGCTCAGATCTTGTCCAATCAATCTTGGCATTGGTTTGAATCTCGGCAGTTCCTATATTTATTGGCAAGCGCCAAAACTTACTTTTTCGTAAAACTTACTTTTATTACTAAAAATGACTCTTCATTGCTTAGTTAAAATATACTTTATTAATTGATAAACGCGTAATGATATATTTCAGGATGTGTAAAGTATATATCAGAACACGTTGGTCGTACCGCGGCCGCTCAAGCAGAGTGTTCCAACAATGTCGATTCTTTCATGAAGGTACGTGGATGCGCGAGAACTTGAAATTCAAACAAGCAGCTTGTGCTTATCAGTCCATATAAGAAGTACGCGAAAAGATTTAGGATTAAAAGAAAATATTACTTATGTGACTATACAGACAATTATTCATATACATCAAGCACGAAGAGAAAGAGAGAGAGAGAGTAACGCTCCCGTCTACTTACATACTAATAGTATTTTTTCACATAGAACGCATGGAAACAGAGTTCAAAAACGAATCACACACTATGATCATTTTTTAGTATTAATCGGAATGTTCAGTTTATGATAAACCCATCCAAAGAAATCGATCGGCCTAACGTACCCAGCATCCCCAAAGGGTAAACGACAATATTGATCGAGCTACAATAAAGTTATACAAAGCTGTAATTATTTGTGCAATATACTGCAACTTTTAGAGAGCACGATGTACGGCGTGTTAAAATTTCCGCTTCAGAAGCATCGGGTATTACTGCGTTTCGCACAAAAGAATTTACGAACTGAGAGAGGACGTAAGCGGTATATGCGAGCGAATTCACATGGACATTATCGGTACTGTATCAGAAGACAGAAGTTACTCATATGTGGATCCATGAAGGCTCATGTCACTGACACGCGTTATTTTGTATTTTAATCACAATATAATAAAGTCTTAGCCTACAGATATAAGTAGTAATGTAATGTTTTATTCCCATCTTGTACATCTGTTAAGTTTAATGTCAGTGAAGGAACGAATACTAATACGGTTATTGAAAAGATGAATGATAATAATTTACAGGAAAGATAGGTTTACTTAGATTGAGCGGCGAAGGCCGTTTCGGATCCTGTTCGTTATCGCCACTTCACGTTTGACTTTTGTTAGAGTAGAAGTAAACCACACTACAGCTGACAGATGGGCCAGCCGTTCTTTAGGTGCAGGTCGGAATAAGTGGCGAGAAGCAACTCAACTTAACTATCGACGAGATAGAAACTCATTAGAGAGATAGCAAGATGGCGTATGGCCCTAACACAGAGCTATTTATGAT
The DNA here is from genome assembly GCF_020536995.1 of Dreissena polymorpha. Classification (NCBI taxonomy): domain Eukaryota; kingdom Metazoa; phylum Mollusca; class Bivalvia; order Myida; family Dreissenidae; genus Dreissena; species Dreissena polymorpha. Next base: position 84,350,987 of record NC_068357.1, on the reverse strand, counting down.
ATATTGAGAAATCCATTAATTTCGATCGTTAGCCGCACCTGTTAAGGTATTTACAACGTGTTTTACAGGAACTACAGTAAAACAACTGGTATTGTTGTGTACGCTTTTAAGTTACGACGAGTTACTAAGCTAACAATGCTTTATATAACATGTATGTTAACGCAGTTTTAAACGAATCTCCATCGAATAGCAATACTATACGATTTTTGAATGTGTTAAATTGTAATATATGAATAAAAATATGTTACAATAACACAAAATAGGCAAGAAAACTGATACATTAAAGACGAATTTCATAAAATGCAGCAAATATAAATAAGCGGCCGAGCCGATTGTGACGAAGATATTCCGTAAATATTTTCCTACAATTACCGCAGCATTCGTCTTTTTATTAGGATAATAGTTAGTGTTCGTGTGTCGTATGAATAGATATCGTTGCAGGAATTTAAAATGAACCGTTAAACTAAATGTAGATTTACATCGTACATGCATGAAACAGATTTGAAAATGGTACTCAGTACGATCGGTCTCGCAAAAAATTTCGAATATAAAACAGTGGTAAATCTTTTACAAGCGAAAGATCAGACTCGCCTTTACTATGCCAATAAATGGAGCCAGGATATCCACCATGTTCCTATATTAAATCTTACCGACTTTTTAAGAGAACATTCAAGACAGAGGAATACATTGAACGTAACCTAAAAAAGAATGAACGATCAATGTTGTGCCAATTAAGAATGGGTATACTGCCATAACGAGTTGCACCTGGACGATTTGTAAGAGAACCTTTAGAACAGATGACTTGTAGATTGCGCCACGCTGATAGTATAGAAGATGAAGTACACTTGTTTGAATGTGATACTTACAATGATTTACGGCACATACACTCGATAGATATATCTCCTCAGCTGACGAACCACAATTTTATTAGTAAACTTAATATACTTTCGTCCTTATGTCCGCGAAAACTGGCTAAATTTATTGTAAAAGCATATTTAAAACGACGAACTGTTATCTATGCATAGTCCTTAATGAGTATACCATCGACATTAATTCATGTACACAATTGTCCCTTCATATTTATATTGGTTATATATAATTCATATGCATCAGTGAATGTGGTGGTATTATACATATTTTGAAATATTCTTACATACTTTTCAGTTTTGGTGACTTATAGGCCCATCGGGTCGGGTGCAAAGCATACTTGTATGTATATTAATATGATGTTTTGTTATATTGCACATGTCACGATAATAAACATCTTACTTACGTACTTGCATGATAATAAAGCTGGCGAATTCGACTGTACAGACATTTTCGATTTCAGAATTAAATATCTGGCTTATTTCGCATTTTTCGACACATGTCTTCTTAATTTTTATTTTTATTTATATTGAAATATTTCTATAATAAGTTTTTTTTACACATTTTATATAAATTAATAAATATTTAACAAAATCGCATAAGCTCGCTTTAAATACTTTTATAAATTCATGTATGTTGATAATTTCAGGTTATTTAAACATGCCTAACACGATACATTGCAATGGATCTAATCACAAAAACAGCAACATTGATCTTAACTTAGTTAACTTAGTTAAATTCATGTTTAATGAATGACCAGGGAAAAAAGCTATGGCTTTAAAAGTACTTTTTAAAATTACATTACAATAAATTATTGAAAGAATGATATGTGCTTTATCTAGTGACTTTACAAATATAAATTTGATTTTAAAAAGGACATCTGATATAACGTTTAAGTTAAACACTTGTACATGAATATTAATTATGTTGTGTTATGTCAAATATATAACACAATTTAAAACTGCTAACAACCTTAAACAAAGTGTCAAATTGTCTTTTCTTTCAGCAGATGTTCAAGAAATTGGACGAGCCGGAAGAACGGGCACAGCTACTCAGGCCATCCTGTACTTCAACCAAGGAGACTTGGCATTAACAGCAATGAGGAATGACATGAAAGAATACTGTTCAAACAATTCAATGTGCAAACGTGAAATAATAAATTATTTCTTCGGATTCCACACAACGGTTAAACCACTTGCCCGTTGCAGCGTTTGTGATTCTGATCTGGAACTGCAATGGCAGTTTGGAAATCTAAGAGTTGTTTGAACAATGTTCTGCAGTTCTCTTCTGACTGGATACGCTTGAGTGTGTCCAATAGGATTCTTAAGAATGATTATTTGTTAAAGATGCTGTTATTTTTTATATGAATTAATGTGTTCATCCTAAAATATTGATCTTGATCTACCGGTCACGGTGGCCGTTTCATCAAACATCGTGCGACAGATTTAGAATACGATGCGTATTTCAAATAAACATTATTATTTGATATATATATACAACGTCTGTATTAATCTTTGATTTCTAAAGAAATCATCATCATCAGTATAGCCTATATATAAACACCCTTATTGGACTGTTGTTTTTTGTATAGATTACCTTAATTTCGTTTCTTGGTTCCATAAACACCCAATCACCATCTATAGCATCACCCCTTAAAAAAAGCATACAAATCATGGCAATGTTTAGGAAGCAAGAAAACAACGATCGAGCAATAACAATCATAGTTTAGAGACAGTCTTTAGTTATCTTGCAAAATATCACAGCAAAGGAGTCTGACATTGTGAATATAAACTGCCGTTGATTGAAATGACTGAACTCTTTACTCATTCATGTTAATTCACAAATAATTGCCATACCTTTTACTCTGGACTGGAAGTGACAAGGTAGAGTGTGTCTCCACATCCAGGGGTGTGATTGAGTTGCAGTCTGAGGGAAGGAAAATTCTTTAGAATGATTTTGACTACCGAATCGCGTGCATAACGCAATGGCGAACCTTAAAACAGACATTTAAATAAACACCATCTTAAACTTATCAACAAGATGTTTGAATGAAAATCTTTTTTAAATCATTAAACATGTTATGCAAAGTCACCAGTATTAATTGTGATCAAAATCAATGAGTGTTCTGATACCTGTGAACGATAACGGCAATCTTTCGTTTGAGCTCAATGCCTTCAAATTCTACATAAGGTCAACACTGTTACAGTGTTAAACTAACGAGAATTTACCACAGTTTACGTAGTTCAAGATTTTTAAACATGAAAAAAATATGACTTCAGCCTTACCAAGACAGTCGATCTTCGGTACCCATTCAGAAAGTGGTATCGCTTTCTGATTTGTATTCACTGTTGTTTCTTTGCTTTCCCATTTAAATTTGTTTTTCAATAATTGTAAAATCTCCGAGTTTTGTGAGATTCGTTCGTTCATTTTCAGTAACGCTTCACAATCGAATCAGCATAGAAATATGAAACACATTTTAAAAGACCGATTTTAATTGGAAGATTGGGAAACGACAGCCAATGGCATCACTCGTTTAAAAAAATGCTAAGACAACATACCAGTGTTGTCTTAGCGTTTTTTTTTGGCCGCTTATGAAAAACACCCGCGGATTCGGTCGTAGTATTTATTTATTTTTCGAATTTACGCGAATTGCGGAAATGACCCGGGTTGACAACCCGATCCGCGGGAAAATCACACCCCTGACTTCTCGAGTGGTCTGTGTTTTTACATCTGCAGACAGTATCTGAAATCCCTCTGCCATATCCATGTCATCCAAACTAACCATGGACGAAGTACTACTAGGATGACGTGTTGGTAGAGAAACAAGCAAACTCCGTGCCAGTGCTTTGCATGATATACCTAATTGGTGAAAATAATTTCAATATTAATCCAATAATTTCGCTAACAATTCCAAAATTATATCAATGTTCAATTTACACCAATAAATTGAACATTTGACAACTGCAAGAAAGGCTGGTCCGTTTCCATCAAATTGCGAGAAACCACCTAAAACAAAAAGCAAAACGCAGCAAGGCAGTGTACGACCAAAAGGCTTCACTCCTAGAATCTAAAGTGGGCGACCCAGTGTGGTGTTTGAACGAAAGCCGTAAAGTTGGATCTTGTCCTTAACTCGAGCAAACCTATGAGGGACCTATGCTTATTAAAGAAAAGAGATCCGCAGCTAACTTCATAATACAAATTGATAGAGACGGTCATACTAAACTTGTGCATCATGATAAATTGAAGCCGTACAGGAGCAAAAGCCAACCAAAATGGTTTGTCTATGCAAAGCGTAAACTTCACAAATTATTAACTGTAATTGTGTGAGTGACCTTTTGAAAGTGTAAACATTTGTCGACTATGTTAAGTTTCTCTTTGACATTGTTAACCAAGGAATGTTTATGAAATCCGTTATAAACATTTGTAAGTTGACGCCGAGGTTATATTTACGGTTTGGAAAGTGGAAGTACATGTTTATTCTTACTTTGGGAAACACTGCGAGGTACCATCAGGCTTTGGATTAAAGGGTTGTAACTTAATCACTTATAACAAAACTCAATACCGTTCCAGATCACCATGAAGGCCGCCAACGGATGTTTGGTGTACCAGTGTCTCTACTGCGGAACGATCGATCGCAAGGGCAGACTTACGGACTCTGTTTTTAGGGATCACGTCGCCATTGAAAACGTTCCGTTTTATTGTCGGCTGTGTAAGTTTCGCAGTCAGGACAGGCTTAAGTTATGTGAACACTTGGCAAATTATGGTCGGCATCAGCAAGCGGCTGCTAAGTTAGGGCCAATGCTGAATAATCGCGAGCTGTTGGTTAAGGCTCCGTCACCACGTTTCGTGACAGAAGCGGACATAATTCGAGTACCCTCTATTCAAGAGGTAGCAGCCGAGACGGAGTCGGTTTTTCTGACAGACTGGCTGGCTGAGGTTACGCCAGTAGTGACCACACATTGCGACACCCTTTGAGTTGGTCGCGATGTACAGCCCAAGCATCAGAGCGACAGCGCCGTACCGACCTGAGGCCCCCGAGCTGACGTTCTACAATATGCCTGAGGTACCGGCGATCACCAGGTTCACAACCCTTCCCAACACGAGCAGGATCTTCACTCCAACACAGTCGCCTATCATGACATCGGCACCGCTCATCGTATGTCCCCCTGGCACGCCTCTCTTTGAAGAGATCAGGTAGATGGTTAGGACCAGCTCATTACGGAGCTACGAAGACTTTCAATGGTTATCGATGAAAGCACTAGAGCCTCAGTCGATGCAGCCAGAAGAGCCTCAGATGTCTTCCAAGAGGTCAGACGTATTGAACGTAGTATGAGGACAGCTCTACGACAGACGGATACAGCGGATGGCGAACCCCTACGGTAAAAACTCATAAACATTAACAATCTCATCACGATGAGGGATATACATTTGTAAATGTAGAATTATGCAATTTAGTTTACCTCCCATCATTTAAGTCATATGCCGCAGTAAAGATTTTGCCTGTTTATTGTTCAAACTGTTTTATAGTGAGGATTTTTTTATCTTTGTTTTGTTGTTGTTTTTATCTAGGCAAAGGACACTTAATTAATTACGTCAAGCATTTTTTTAAATGCTTAAGGTTATAATTAGAAAATTTACTCACTGATGTGGGTGATTTTTGAACCACGCTATTGAATTGACGAATATCAACACTCATTTTCAAGTATCAAACGTGTAAGGCCGCAGGAGCTTAGCCTTTTAGTTCAATTTGTTATTGATGCAACCTACTACTATGGGTAGTGATTATTCTAAAAAACTTACCTTACTTTCATGCTTTGTTGATTGTTAATAATACAACTCACAAGAAGGCATTGTTTAGCCCTTCCAGTAATTTATTACAGCACGATTGTTGTATGATCCAGAACAAAGCTCCAGTTATATTCGAAATCAGGCTATCCTAGTTCTTTAACCATTTTTTTTTTCATACTGGAGTGTAAATTCCGCTCCATTTCATGTCCACGGTAACATTGTTTAGTCGAGAAATGTCTGACTTTAAGATTTTTAAATATTAGTTTAAAAGTCAAGATACGTTGATTTCATGGTAATTACTAGATAGATCAGGTTCTAGGCAATATATTCCATATTTTTGCTGTTGTCATAAATGGTTTTAAAAAGCTCATTTTTATTTGTAAATACTTTGTTGTTAAAATCGGAAAATGTTTTATCCGCAATATTCCTTCCGGCATTGCCTAGGAACAAGTAGTATCTATAAAATTAGTGCATGTTCACGTATATTTAGTTTGGAGATTATTTTCACAAAGACAAAAACAAACGCGGATTATTATGTATTTGACAGTTGTCTATAATACATTAGAACAGTTGCACAAGCATACATCTCATATGCACTCACGTACCAGCGATGTCACCAAGTTCCTGTTTTGCGAGGGCGGCGTCTGCACCAGCTGGAAAATTCACGAATTTCGGCTATTTCGCTGCCAGAATGTTGCTGACCTGTGCACAGACACGGCCAACCGTTGCCTTTGACAGGTCAGTACTATCACCGACGGTTAGCTGCAGGTCGCCGGTGGCCGCGCACCTCAGGTAGGTAAATACTACAAGGGCGACCGGAACAGGAAGGCTCCGCATAGTATTCCGGTTCAGCTCTTCATAACACATATTACAAATAAAAAGAATACCTTGTCTTGTAAAACGAAAATGTTTATATAATTCAATGTCTCGATATATTTCCAAGGGATTCGTTAGGTCGATAAACACTCTTTCAACTTTTTAAAATTATTATTAAAACGCAAGTGGCGTCGTGCGGCGGCTATTTTGGAATGTTAACGTGCGTAGAACGTTACGTCGTGATTGTATTACGTAAGTCTTAACATTGTAGACTTAGCATTTGAGACTTACCTGTCTGAGTCTGAGTCTGCAATTTAACATTTTATTTTTCTTGACTTAGGTTTTGTAAGTCTGAGTCTGAGCCTGAGTAAGAAACTTGAGCTGAGTCTAAAATTACAGACTTACGTACACTTGTGAATACAGTGCGGCTCCAGGAGACCGTTTCAATAAGCCATCGTAAAATCTTACGACTCGTTAACCAGTTTCGACTCTCGCAAATAAGTATTTTGCGTTTCAATAAAACATAGTGATTTACGATATCGTATCAATCTTTCGCAAGTCTACGATACGTAACAAGCATTCGTAATTACGGTAATAACGTAAACAAAATGGACGCTGGTTACGTGATTCGAAGACGGAGAGAAAGAAGATTTTCTCGACGTATTTTAGTAAACGACATCCCTGATGACGTTTTTGTATCGAGATACCGCCTGAGAAAAGCAGGTGTGCGTCGTGTGATTGAACTTGTGCGTCAAGATTTACAGGCACAGACAATCCGAGGACGTGCGATCTCGGTTGAAACAAAGGTGAGAAAATACACTCAAGCTCAGCGTATTTTTCTTTCCCAGTATTGAATTTATTTCAATGGAGCTACGCTACTTCAACTTTGACAGTATGTCAGTTACTTTTCTCTGTATTTATTGCATTCCGTTCAATACGCAATTGCTGCTCTTCAGCGATTTCCGGAATCAACCGTAGAAAAATATTGGTGTTGATAATGTTTGATTATTTAACATATTTAAAGTGAATTAAAACACAAATGTGTATAAAAGTACAACAATATTGGATGTTTAAGTGCCTTCCACCTCTCTGAGTATTTTTTTGAAATGGTTAAGGCAGTTGTTGGCTACTTTCTGCAATTAATAAATGGATTTCGGATGAGCTATGGACGGACCTTATGCAAAGTGAGATATAATGCTTTTATATTTCAAATGAAACATCATAATTAAATATTGCATTCATAAGTAGCACAATCTTGTAGTTTAGTCTGTGATTATTATAGCAAACATGAAGGAAAGCATGGTAATTAACAAGTATATGTGAAGTACAATGTAGTCAGTTGGCGCAATCAAATTAATGTATGTGGACTAAGCTAAAGTAAATACATTGTAAAAAAACTAGGGATGTCAACGAATATCCGAATATTCGGTCCCGCACCGAATATTCGAATACTATTTTCCGAATCGAATATTCGGAAGAAGAAAAAATCCAAAAATCGAGTAATTTCACAGATTTTGTATTTTTGAAATGTGCTTCAAACATTGTTAACACAGTTGTTCCTCGTGTCATTGTGTTTATTCCGGTAGGCGCGATAATGCGTCAATATGATGACAGTATACCTGTCATAAATCCCGCTAATTGCCTACCTTTAGGAAACTTTAATTGACCAAAGACAGTCACTTTGCGTGTCAAAATTATGAAAGGTGTAAATCGCGTCGGCAATTAAAACACCGACCTGCACTTGATCTAATGACTCGAATAACATTTAAAATGATCAAAGATTAAATGATGAAAGGAAAAGCCGACTTTGTGTAAAAAAACAAATAAGAACTTATGCAAAAGATTTTTGAATGACGTAAATCGCGTTCTCCAATCGAAAGTGTTTTTTTTGCTCTAATTAAATTGAGTAAATGCGTATCGTATGGTTACAATCACGTTGTCCAATCAAAAAAGCTTTTAGAAAATAATTTACTCAACCTCTAGTGAGTATTTTCGTATCGTATGATCCAAACTTTAATTAATTACTCAATATTCAATCAGGTTCTTTACTTAAAGAAATGTTTTTGGTATTTCGCCCTCATTTAATTGAAAATATTATCATTGCTACACGAATAAAGTAAATCTCTGTCAAATCAAAATACCACCTACACCTTTAGCTGCTTGAAAGTATTTTACGAGATCATCCGATAAGAAGTCGGCAACGTGTAACTTGTGTGGAGCTTATCTTACGTATATGGGCGTTCTATTGTTGATGTACAATATTCAAAGTTTAAAAAACAGTTTTTGTCATTCAATTTTAACAATAAAAAATAATCAACAAAATCAAATTCGAATAAGCCACGGCAACGCTGTGTCAATATTTAGTCATTTCCGGTGAACTTCCGGTAAAAACGAAAAGTATAATTCATGCAGTAATGGTACGGTAAACAAAGTTGATTTTGTTGTTGATTTTTTTCCAACAGATGTTGACCGAATATCCGAATATTCGTTCGGAAGGATGACCGAATATTCGAATACCAAAATCGGTATTCGTTGCCATCCCTAAAAACACACACACACACACAATAACATCATTATGCATTCTTGGATTTTATTAATTTATTGCAATAGCATTAAATGCCTCTTCAAAGCAGGACTGATGTTAAAATACAATTCTATTTGTTACTTTTAAACAGTCTACCTTCATATCGGTCCACTTTTTTCGGCACTCCTCTCCCTTTCGAACATACTAGAGCGGTAATATATTGGGGATGTGATTGAAACTAGCTCGATGGCTCGTGTGGTAGAAGTGATTCGCTGTACTGACAAGGTCTTCGCCAAGTCGTCCCTTGCCAATATATAGTTAAACAAGCCTAGCTATAGTTTCCATATGGCAAGAAACAGGGTCCATGTTTTCATGCGGACAATCATATCGAAAGCAGGGTATTTTGCGGTAACAGAAACATTTTTCACATATGATCATAACATAAAATGGTGTACTCTAATAACTTATACATGTACACGTGAATGTAATTTTTGACCCATTAAACTTGCATTTCACAAGGAAACATATATTCCTTCCTATACGCCTTTATGGCATGGTTTTTCCTCTGTATCACGTTTATTGTGCAATTATATAATATAAAGTGGATTTATTTTCAATCTTATGCACAGTTTGACATTAAAAAATGAAGACCTCGTTGCTATAATATAACAATTTGCATTCAAAGTCCAGAATATATATTATTTTGATTATATTCACTAGAATGTGTTATGCAGATGTGGCGTCTGGGGTCTTCTGTAAGAAAGGTAGCAAAAAGTACGGGGTGCTTACATAAACTTTGTATGACAAAATTACTAAAACTTAAGAGTGGAGCGAAATTGGGCAAAGAGTCTCTCTTACCTGCGACTCATGAATCTGAAAAGGTTCAACTCGTATTTAAACGTGCAAGGATGGGTTTAGGGAGCTTTAAAAAGAATGATTAATATACATCGAGTAAACATTAAAACTAAGTATGCAAGCAATATTTCACTAACTGATAGAAACAAGCATAAAGACGCAAGGAAGACGCAGTTATTTTGTAAAAATAAAATAAAGCAAAATGTAATTGTCATTTAGCAATATGCAATTGTCATTTAGCAATATGCAATAGTCATTTGGCAACATGAATGGACTTGCAGATATTCCCTTCCATAGCTGTAACCTCGGTCAATAACATATATGGCATGTATCATTACAAAATGTCTTTACCATATTTGAAATTTTAATTGATGTGTTTGCCATAGATATATTAAAACCCAGATGAGATGATATGATACTTGATTTCTCCGACCCTGTAGTAGTTGAGCTTCTGCCATAAAACTCGGTAAATTTTCTGACAGTAAAAGAACCCCATCAAAACCTCAAATTATAATAAAACATGATTTAAATCAGTGTGTATGTGTGTGTATAAGTGCGCGCGCGGTGTTTAACCGATTGGTGAATACAGTGTTATTAAGTATGTTGTAATATTCTTCATTGAATTGACATGGCATACACAAAATACTATTTGAACCGGTATAATTGTAACTTAATGATTTTTTAAACATGATATCATACGTGTTGCTTTTTTCGTGGTTTGAGTGCTTAGACTTTTTCATTTAGAAACATAAAACTGTGTTTGTATTTAAAATGTAATAGTTCCATGCTTTATCATCGGTGTTTTTAAGGAGTATTCTTATTTTCATGCTTGCATATTGTTTTTCCTTAACGGATTTCATGTATTTTTGCTTTTGAATAATAATGCGTTTTACTGCACTATGATTAAAGAGGTTAGCACCAGGATGGTACTAAAGATATTTCGTAAGCATTGTATGAGTGCGCGAGTTATTTAGTCACTAAGTTGTGAACGATCCTTCATTCATAACATCTATTGCAGTTTACTGTTCTTTCATGACTGAAGATGCGCAACAATGAAACGTAAAGGCAATATAATATAATCTCGCCTTATGAAGGAATTAACATTTACACAATTATGAAATGAAAAACAATAAATGTTTTCCTTGTTTATCGTTTATATTGTTTTCTTCTCTCGAATGTCTACTTTAAACTGTCTGAATCGAATTGTTTTTAAGTTACGATTCATAACATACGTCAACACTTAAATATGTAAATTAACAGACCGATTTGAATTTCGTAAACATGAGTGGTCAATGTTTGTAGATATTCACATTGAATATTAAGATCCCGATAAAGAAACACATTAACTAGGATTGAATTAGCAAGGAAGAAATTCGTGAATAAACAAATTTCGATAATGGTATCTCAAGTCGTATCATTGTTTTAGCTTGCCAAGTTTGTTTGCTTTTGTTTTGTTTCTGTACATAGGGATAAAAATACCAATTTATCTAGTACGTACATTATTTCTGTTTTTAGTTAAAAAATCCAGATGTTTAAACGCCTTGTATTTTATTTGTTGCAATTATGCACATGATCCTAGCTGTACTTTTATAAACAAGCTTTGACTAGTTTTAAAGCACAGTTGATATTTTTATAAATACTAGTTAGATTAATATTTGTTCCGGTTGGTAAACAGATAGTGCGGTTGCTTATGTCGAAGCAAGTATCATTTGAAATATATTTTCATTATCAGAATTAACTTTATACTTTAGAAATCTGGTTGAAATCTTTTAATTGGTTGTAGAAAATTGTTAATCCAATGTTGAAAACAGTTAACATTAAATCGTATCGGACATTTTGACTGTTTTCCAAGTCTAATCAATAAATTTCAAAATCTATTTCGACGCTTTAACCCTATTAACCCAGTATAATATGTTAAAATGTTAACGTGTGGCGAATTCTGCGATTACAACATGTTGTTTCCAGTATGATCTCGAGTTGTCATGAGCTTGTTATAAGAGAAATTACAATTTTACTCTCGATCGTGATAATGTTTCTACGATTTTGAAACGAGAATCTGCAAAACAAGGAGCCTTAACGTATAAAGTGTTGCTTTACAATATTTCAAGTAAATTAGCATACAACTTACTGTGCATTCCAACAACCACAACTAAGAACATGTGCAGTGTTAAAATTGCCATTTTTGTTAATTATATATTCAGCGAGGTTGTGTCCTTAAATTAATTCACAATTACGAATTATTTAAGTAGGTCATACAACGCGGCTATTTTTAGATGAATAAATGAACCGTCGCACGCAGATTTATCGCTTAGTCAGTTGACAACTTTAAATGCATCGTTTCGTTTCGAACTATTACCGCTGATAACAACCTATATCAACCATGACGTCAATGCATTTATAAATAGACTTTGAAGTTCACAATTTCGAAAAACCTCGTTGATAAACAGTGTATTTATAGGTTTAATGAAAGTATTGCAAAATGTTTGTGGACTCCCTCATATAAGGAAATAAAATCTCTTATACATACATCGGATAAATTATCAAACTAGCATACGTTTTACAAATAGTATATTTATTAATAAAAGGCTTTAATTTTAAATCAATATTTGAAATTGTTCAACGAATTTTTTTATTAGAAATGTTTTATGATAAACACGCTTTATCTTCATTTGCTATTTAAAAAATGTCAACGAGCATTTAAATAAACATTAAATATTTGTTTCCAAACATCAAAAATTATCTAATGGTTTGACCCAAAAGTAATTCTTTATACATCCGAAATGCATATGCCCGTCCATACTGAAATTTAAGCAACCCAAAACTATTTGTTTTCCAGAAACAATACGTTAACCGTAAAACTGTCTTGCTAATCATTACTTATATCTTCATGGCGAAGTTTAAGATATTTCAAATTTTTATTTCAACTAGTTCTGAAATATATAGGTAGTTGTTCCTACAAGCATTAAAACTGACACATGAAAACCATTTCCACCGCTTTATCGAAGGGCACAAATCAGAAATAAGAAATAAAGTAAAGTTTTTTTATATACACTACTTTGAAAAATGATATATATAATTATTTGCTATTTGTTGGATTGAATACCAGAAATATGAAACAAAACATAACGAAGAAAAAAATCATGTCATCTCGAAAAACACATGCTGGCAGTTCTGATGGTGTTCTAATATCGTGGCGGTGGGTAAGATGACGGCTGCATCAAATATGGAGGTGGTTCGGATCCCATTTTGGACCCGGTATGGACACCGCTGCTCTGTAGGGGTGGAGCTGACACTGACGCCATCTGGGTCGTCTGCATCGGGTAGGGCTGTGGTTGCCCATAGGTCATGTTAGACGAGGTCACTACGGCTGCTTGTACAGGCGCTGAAATAGCAAATCCATAGTCACACACAAGAAATTTTGATTACTATTTGTTTAAAATTTCAAACAAATCTCGAAACAAAGAACGCATAATGTTTGTAAAATGTCAAGGAGCAAGAGGAAATTTTGCTATGGTTTTTACTCAGTCATTCAAACTTAGTCCTATAATAATTAGTTGGTATGAGTTTAAATCATTCTAAGCTCAAATTGATCTACTGGTTATTATACTACTCACTTGCGTTTCCGAGCACTTGTCCACTGGCGCCTGGAGATCTGCGCACGCAGCACACACAACAGACGACGATCGACACGACGATTGCGACTAAGACCAATGAGCCTAGCACGGCCCCAGCAATCAGGCCTGCATTGCTGAAAATATATCGTGGTCGCTGTTTTTTAACCTGTATTAAATAGCCGTTTGACTTCAGAAAATGAAAGACAATACAAATTCGTTAAATAGCTTTTAACAATTTGTTAGGAGCTTTTTAAAACGTAGTCGGCGTGACAATTTCGCGCCATTATTTGGCAGTTATTAGACGTCGTTTGAAACGTAGGTCACACACTTTTCCATTAGGAATGCCTACATGTTATTACACAACATTACCACATTATTCGAATATCGCAACTCTGTAGACTAATTGAGCATTCAGTGAATGTCAGAAACAAAAAGGCACACATCTGATTTAATGAACATGTATTTATAACAGTAAGGTTAGAAGTTAAAAGGTTGTTTGTTTCGAGTAACCAGACCATCCCATATGTTTTCGGCCGATCATCAACTCTGTGGTATTCGTTGGCTCATTTTTGTCAATATTTACTTGTGTTTTTTTTAATCATTTTCAGTAAATAAACGTGTATACTTTTGACATTTTGCTTCTATGGATCTCACTCGCTAGATCAGATTTTAATAAACAAATTATAAAAATATAAGGTTAGTTAGAGAATTTTGGTCATGTACGCTAAAATAAATGTAATTTTCTTCTTTGCCTTATATAGTAAGATACATAGAAAACATTGCAAGCTATTTCCAGTAAATTGACTTATTCAAATATAGAATTAGCATGCTTAATATTTTAATTCACATACCCAATATTTATATTCATTATTGATCTTGTAATCGATTATAAATCCACAATAAGTGAATGACACTATGCATTGCGTTTATACGTCTTTTGAGGAAAATACTGACCGTATGTATGGCCCTTAACAGCAACCGATCGAAGTCATATAAATACTGGACAATATGTACTTCACCTTATATTGTACAGTATCAACAAAAAGGATATTGACACTGACCTCCGCTAAAAAACGCCCAGTACAACGCAATACTGTATAGGAATACCAACCAAACCTAAAGCGGTACTGTCACACAGACTTGAAATTTACAGAATATGAAAACATAGATACCAAAACATTACAAAACACCCCCCCCCCCCTCCCAAGTGAAATGCACATGACAGAAAGATATACCTGAAGAATCAGTTTGTGTATGGGTCCACAGCAGTACTCACGTTTGTTCGCAACAAGTTGAGTATCCATCGCTCCCATCGCAGCAACCCCACTTGCAGTCTTCTAATTTTAATCCGCCGGTCCAGCAAACCTCACTAGCGGCGACCTCTAAAATATTAATTGTGTTAGGACAGTCTTTGAGAAACTTTGACTGTTGTTTATTTGCATTCACGATAAACGACCTGATCGTTGGTGTATTATTGAACTACTTCAATACTTACTATTATCAGTTTTTATATAAAATTTGGTGTGTTTGAATTGAAGTGTAATAACAGTTTACTGGTTTAAGACAACATTCTTTGCATTTACCCAACAAGTAAATGATAACAGCTTTAATAATGTCATTTGAAAGTTTATATGTTTTATACTGTATTGTATGCCATAGTTATTGGCTACACGTCTGTAAAAAAATGTACAAATCCAAACCGTGACATCAAACAACGGCAACCGCTTTTAAGCACCAACGGTATAATCAATTATGTGATGATACTTCATACGATATCTGAACGAAATATAAAATCGCTAACCTTGGGTTGTACCTCGAATATATACATATATATATATATATATATATATATATATATATATAATGTTTTCCTCCCGATAATATGTGTGTGGTTGTATATATATATATATATATATATATATATATATATATATATATAATGTTTTCCTCCCGATAATATGTGTGTGGTTGTATATCTGTATTAACAACTCAAGTAAAATGTTTACAAATGCTTTTCCTTCATGTGTGTTTCTTTGATTTGCTAAAGTTGAACTTCTTGATACATATTTTGATAAAAAGCCTCGTTAAATAAGAAAAACAATTAAAATGCGTTTGTTGCATGCATCAACGTTCCTCTTTACTGAGAATACCACCAATCGCAAGATGACAGTGGACAACGCGTTATAAAGAATAAATACAAGAATAAACTTTCCAATTCCTAAAAACATGCGATAAATAATAGTTGCTGTGAGTTTCTATTGAAAGGTTATCGACGGTTTGAACAAAAAATATGGTTAATTTACATAACATAACACAAAATTTGTTACAAACAAATAATGGTCGAAAATACTATTTTATAAATAAACCATATCCCTACGCACAAACTTGGAAAAAATGCCTGGGTTTGGCAAACTATTGTTATTCTATAACTTGGTATTTCAAATACGTAATTCACCTGACTAGCTTAAATGACAGTCGATTTATTGATAAAGTTTACGATATACCTTCTAGTCGGCAAAGTACGCGGTTATGATTATTTCGCTAACAATTATTTATCAATATACACAGCTTGTCTGCATACGCGTCGCCCTTGGCTTGTTCTTCATACGCACAGTGTTATGTTAAATTCCGATGAGGATATCATAAAAGTATCTAACTGTAAGCCTTCGTCTGAAACATTTAGTAGGCATGTTTACATTTACCGATAATTTGACTCAAAACTAATAGTAAAACCCGAACGCAGATACATCTGTGAATACAAATCGCCTTATCTGCTGTTCAGAAATATATTACCTTTTTAAAAGAGTATTGCATTGAAATTGTCACATGACTTTATTGTTGTTGGTTTAACCCTGTACTTTTGTAGAGCAGTTGGTTCAAAAAATAGTGTAACTTATTTTTAAGAACTAATATTGATTGTGGAACATAAAGATAATACAAAAATGTGTTTGAAAAAAAAGTTTTATTACTTTTTTCAATGTTGCATTTCTCTAATTAGCATGTTTTACCTAGATTGATATATTCATTAAACTATTAATGAAGCCTTTTGTCATCTTATAGACATGCCATTCGTTGTAGGATTTAGTTCAACTTAAACCGCATATCATAATTAAACTTACCCTTAAAACAAAGCGTGAGACAAACTACCAAAGTAGCAAGACTCCGAAATAGAAAATCCATTATTATATCCCGTGGAAATATGTTAAAGTTTGTTAGCGTTCTTCGATTGAAAGATATTTTAAAGCTGCCAATACGGTCTAAGTATCGAATTACATAAGCCCGGTGTAACCCGCGAATACATAAATATACTTCAATTGCGAATTATTGGACAGCTTTCAAACCGGAACAAAAAGGCATATTACACACGTGAATATGGTATTACTAAAGGCCTGGATTTAAAGCTACACCTACTTTGCAACAAATGCGTTTACAAATAAGTTTTCCGTAAAAGGACGGAATGTATGAAGGAAGGTGGCAATTTAAAACCGGTGTAGAATTAAACTTATCAATGTTTTCACAGACAACACTGGTTAAAATTAGTCAAAGTATACTGAACAGAGTAAACGCGTTATGAGATACACACTTGACAAATAAATGTACGTGAATTGTTTAATCGGTTAAGGTTGACATTTTAATGATGATCACCATGTTGTCTTGTGTTAAAACACTAGACTTGACCGCAAGGCTCGGGTTCCATTCCTGGATCCGATACATTCTTGTCACCTTAGTCCTTATTTTTCCGAATCCATAATTTTCATTATCACACGATAAGACAACTGAACATTTGCAATGTAATGGTTTAGAACTGCTATTAAAATAAGTGCAACGCTAGAAACAACACAAATGCTGAACTTTGTATTAAATAAACGGATATGATGATGTAAAGAAACACAGTGCCCCAGCATCGACCAGATCGAGGGGAAAGGAATACACTTATGACGCAACAAGTGGTAAGAAAACTACACTTTACAACATTAAGACCAAGTATTAGTGCCTATTGTCATTAAATGTTACGCTCAAAACGCGATCATATATATTGTAATTGGTTCGGGCTACAACAAACTATGCTAGATAAGTACTATAATTTATGTTTACTTAACACATAATGTGTGTTATAAAGATCGCGATTGTCAACTCAATATTCGTCTCCACATGTTCCCCTCTCATTTCTCAATAATCACAAACTATACCATTTTGTAGGCAAATTACCATCGGAACAAACAACAATCACAATAAGATTTCTTTATAAGTGTTTAAGTGTAAAAGGTACTTTTGTGTAGTATTTGCACAATAATATAATACATGCATTTTTTTCGCGGCCCATAAATGCGATCATTTCCTAATTCCTTTACGTTTTAGCTGAGTTCAAATAATGCTTCTGACACCAAATAAACTCGATCTAATATTCACCAGAGCATTAGAATAACAACTTTTTGCAGCACAATAAAATTGCGCATAAGAACGTTAGTCTTTGTATAGTCATAAGGAACACTCAGAGCAATTGCCTAAGACAATTATAGTTCTGTAAATTCTGCGTCGTGTGTTTCAACGATTGCTTGTTTACCCTATTTGTAATTTTAAAAAATGGCACTTGCTTGTTTTTCTTTTCTTCGCAAAAAGTCTGGGTGGTTTTATTTTTACTTAAATTGAAAACACTTGCTTTTTATTGTGCGTTTAACAATGAACATCACGTTAGACGGAAGATTTGGCGATCATCATCTATATACTAATATAAATATAACTTCTATCATGAGAATATATTTGTTTAGGTTTGACATGTGTGTCATGTCGTTGCTGCGCTCGTCTTTGCATCTACGCCGATCAATTCGGGTTTGTTAAATGGGCGATTAATTGTTTTTCCAATTGATCGTCATTATGCAATTGGGATGAATCATTCATTTTGACAGCTTAGTTGGGTTTTGCGAATTCCGTTTTTGTAAATAGCGCATTGTGATTTTCTATTTGCCGCATGCGATTTTCGTGTTTAGTAATGCCATAGTACCATTGCAGAACTAATTCGTAAGTCAACCAAATAAAATCGCAATTCACAAACCACAATAAACACACATCAATCATGTCGCAACGACCTTCTCTACGTATATGGGTCGGATGAACAACTTTGACAACAATAGTTGTTTTCTGACTATCATACAGAACAAAAATACAAATGTATAAAAGTCATATTTTATGCGATTGAACTCATTATGGACTTTTATTCTCATGAGTCCAGTTATTTGGCAATGTTTATCTATTAAAAACAAGTTCGGTCGTTCATAATTTCCACTGTAAACTCCTGAACTATTATTATTATTATTATGCTATTTATATGCAATATCTGTTTAAAAATATATTTAGATCATATTTACTCACTTGAACTTTTTCGCTCGGTGCAACAGGAAAACGCCGTTATGTGATTTGAACTCAATAGCGACCAAGGATGGTGCATTTACAGACTTGCTAGAGGTGGCAATGTTGCCGATTGTTCTTGGAGACCTTGAACTTTACCTTCAATATAACATAACCTCTGGTGTGAATATAGATGGTTTCGTGTTCATGTTACTTTTATTTGTTGATGGCATTGCTAGTATAGGCAAGTCGCCTCTTTACCTATAATCACATTTAGATAACTCATATTTAAATGCAATTCTAGGAGGGCTAAATTTTAACACTGCAAACACGGTAGTTCGAAAGAGATGAGGAACACAAGACAGCGAACAATTGACAAATACTAGTACTGCTATTTAAGTTGTTGATACTTGTAAGAATTTCATGATAAGTGATCTTAGTCTGTAAAATGTAAATATAACGTTAATTTTGTATTAATAAATTAATTGTTGCTACAAATATGTGCATGTACGTTTGTTACAGTATGATACTTGCACTTGCTTATAATTTCGTATTGTAATAGAATACTGTTCAATTAATGCACTTCAGTAAAATATACATATTAAAGCATAGTATGCCAATATCAAATACACTGTGATGGTTGATGTTGCTATGTAATGTTTACATAACGATAATAAAACGCACGGTGCATAAAATTAATTGTGCTTTATTAATTGAATAATGCAGAACAACATTTTGAATACATACAAACTTGTGAATGTTGTTCCTAAATACAGTACAGAAAGTTAACGTTCTAATGAATGTTCTTGATATAGTTTGTTACTGTTGTATACGAGTTTCATAGTCACTACTACATGAACAGTCCTTCCTTAATAGGCAAACAGGTCCGTGTATATACCGTCTTTTCCTTTTTCGATTTGCATTCGACATAACGAAACATGAAAAACAACGCATATTAGTTCATACTCCGGTTTTTTAAGAACCGAAACAAAAACAAAATACCAAATCAAAATTAACTTCTTTATATTGTTTTTCGGTGTACTAATTATACAACAAGAAACGAAATTGTTTTTCCTGATCATAATTCGTTCCAATCTTTATATAACGAAAATCAATTTTTAAAACGTAGAACGAACTGATTGTTTTGTCTCGTTTACCGTACTTGTTTTGAAAAAAAAAGCGCTAAACGAAAAACGAGTGGCGCTGCGCATCTGTCTTGAGGAGATAACTCATTGGATGTGCATTTATCTCCCTTATAAAAGAATATACCACTGATATTTCGTCAGCATGGCGTCGTTCGTTTTTCGGGGAGTAAACGACACGCCGTGAGAGAAGAAGACGTAGACATTTATAAAATTGGATTTTTTTAGGTTTTTCATTTTTCCTAATTAAAATGATCATAATCCGAATATTCAATATCTAATCGCTTACCAATCTACCGGTATTTCATGTTGATCATGTCTAATCGATCTGGGCCGAGCATCAAGAACATTCTCAAATTTTTGCTCAACCCATTTAAGATTTGAGTATTGCTCAGCTGGGAATACCGATTGTCGGTCAACTATCTCAAATCTCAGCTATATTAATATACACGTATTCGTCCGCAATCTCAGGATTGAGTTGGACTCAAAACTAAAAAAAAACTTTCAAAAACACGAAATTGAGCATGATGGTCAAATTCATCTAAAATTTTTAGAAACAAACCACACACTCACAGTTGAGTAAAAATACTGACATGTATATTTGTAAAACTAGCCCCCCCCCCCCCCCCACGGAGTCTCTAATTAGCCTCTTTGGATACTTTACGTCCTTAGCCTCTATCCTATGTATCTATCCTATGTATATGCAGTACTTATTTTACAAGGAACTTGTTTAAGTGCTATTATCAGGTGGAGGTGCTTTTATTTTAAGAGCTGTAATATCTCCTCCCTTGAGTCCCTTATTCCTATTATTATTATTATTATTATTCAGTCCCGATGAACTCCTTAGTTACAAGGTGAAACATTATTTCAAAGGCTAATCTCTCTTCACTTTTAATAAAACATTATCAATAAGCAGCCTAAAATACCACGAAACTGGCGCGTAGCATAATATAGTACTGATTCCAATGAACTAGTCTGGGAATAAAGCCGTGTTACCGATAAATACAAAGCGTTTACTAATATTTCATGTATGTGCAGGATTTTTACTAAACGTTTCAAAATTGTCGTAAGGATGGAAACAAAATTATTTATCAGATCAGTTGTACCTAAATAGTGTTGTGCCATTATAATGTACTACCAAGAAGAAAATGTTGTGTCATTTTTACATAATAAACACACGAAAAATAAAATTTTATTTTAATAATTACGTTTATAAATATTTTATTGAAAATTACATGTCGTTTTACCGTGTGGAAACATTATCTTTGACAATCATACATATGAACAGTGTCACAATCCTTCATTTCAGATTCAGTCAGAAACGATTTTTCTAACTGATGGCCGCAACGCTTCTGTTTTTCCACAAGAGGTCGGGAAATTCTTGCCTGAAGTTTTGCTTTTTTCGGGTCACTCTATGAGGTCAACGCAACCTCTATTTCTAATGTTGTTGCCGGACCATCAACAAATCAGCCTCTAGCTACAACAGCCTAGCATACTACAAGCCACGGCAGTTTTGCGTTTAGCTTAAACCTATTTATTTTAGCTCGATTGCATCGAAAGCCTTTGGCTAATATAAACGCTCTCGAGTCAGTTTTGCGTTTACTGCGCGGGCTTTTCCTGCAGCACAGCCTCACCAGCTGCAGCAGGTTCAGCAACCTCAATTTCGAAGGCCTCCAAACAGATTGCTCCAAAGGTTAAAAAAACTGCTATCTTACTCAAAACATCCAATTATAATGATGAAATATACATATACTGAAAAATTGTCCATATTGACCATGACATACACGCATTATTTTACACTATGAAACTTACACATCAATGATTTTCTACTATAACTAATTATAGGAGTGTCAGTTTGGTGGAAGCCGATGGGTTTACCCTTGTGCCATAATAGCGACACATATATAAACAAGCTCGATGACTAGTTCTTTGCGTTCGGAAGATAAACATCTAGCGTCTCTGCTATTTGTTAAATCCTTCTTATCCTTATTGTCTAAAACGCATTCCTTATATACATGAATCGTTACATTAACATCTCAATTTGATGGATCAGACTAACTCGTTGAACTTGCATATACTAGATTATATATATATACATATGCATGACAACAACATACATGTATTATGTAATCTGGTAATGACCTATAATTAAAACGAACTATAGCCAGTGGAAAGCGTGTACCTGCTGTCAACAAATTAATTGGTCCCCAGCAACACTGACGTAGGTCAAACCAATTTGTTGAAATGCGCGATAAAAAAACGAACATCTATTAACCTAGTAATCTACTGTCAACACATTAATGAGTTTCGGCCATACTGACGTAAACCAGGGCATGCATTATTATCAAATATACACCAATTATGCGACACCCTGCATCTTGTGCAGACGGTGTATCTGAGGCTGACGGATGAAGATGCAAACGTCACCGTAGTGACAGAAAGGATCCAGGAGCACCTGGATTCAGTGGAGCCCATTGTCGTTTGTGACTGCAAAGGCATCGAAATTACGGATTGTGCAGGCACAAGTGGTAAAATATGTTCTTTATTGTTAGAATGTTTGAGTACAAAGAGCTCATGGTGAGCTTAATTGACTATCATAGTCAAATCGTTGGCTGTCATGTGGAAACACTTTAAACATCATCTCTTAAATTTCCTACCAAGTTATTGAACAAACTACACAGGAATGTGTCAGAAATCCCTGCGAAAAGGTTCACATTACGACCACATGTGTTTAAGTAAATGGACTTAAATGGGCTTATATTTAGTCCCCTTCCGGTGAAACCGGAGAGGGACTTATGGTTTGCGCTCTATCAGTCTATCACACCTTTCTGGATCCTGCGATAACTTTAAAAATTCGTCATATTTTTTATGAAACTTGAAACATGGACAGATCGCAATATGGAGCTTATCCACGTCATTTCATTTTGTTTGTACGTCAAGAATTATGTTTGCTATGGCAACAAATAGACTATAAATATTGCTGAAAATGGTGGATCCTTCGATAACTTTAAAAGTTCTTCATAGTTGCCCATGAAACTTCAAACATTGACAGATCGCAACATGGAGAGGTACGGGACTTTTATTGCTTGCCAATAGTCTTGTTTAAATTGTTATATCTCTAAAGTGATATTATGGGCATCTTACAGTTTATAGGTGTCTATCACAACCGATGTTTATTTTTGGTGTTTTCACTTCATATACACTTATATTTGTTAATGCTGAATCAACATACTAAAACAATTTCCCGGAGAGAGAAAAATAATGCATTTGAATCAACCGTACGTTCGTTTGACGACTGATCATGCATGTACGATGTGAACCTACATTTAGTTTTAGTGCAGATTCGTTCATACGACACAAAGACACACTTTTGTTTTACGGATCATTTCGGCTAAGAGGACTGGATGAGTCAAGTAAGATATCGAACATAAAATATATATTTATTAACAACTGGTAGCAAGATGAGTTGCAGATAATTGGTCAGTAACTACATTTTAACTAACTATTTTGAACTGTTAATACCTTTCAGCTCAATTCAACAGTGAAACATGCCCATAATGTCACTTAAAATTAGATTTCTTATAAATAATACTGTACAGAATGTCGTGGTACCATACATTTTAACTACGGAGATATAGCTTCTTTGGCAAATAAACATGCACAGTATATGAAAATTCTGTTTTGAAAGGGTATTATTTATTCAGGACAATTTATTTATTGCGTCAGTAAATAGTCATAGCAATGTATGAAAATCGTTACATTGTTTTAGGTATAGATATTTCACAAATTCTGAATGATCAAATCGTGAAATGGTTTCATTTTCATTAAATATTTTGTGCGATCTAGAATGAGATCGGGTACGTGAACTGCTTTTAATTGTAGTACTACAGTTGATGTCTCCAATATTCTTCCCCAAATCGACTCCCTTGAAAGTGTCCACTGAAGAAGGGCAGAGCTACATAATGCTCACCTGACATAAGTTTTCCTATGGTCTGTCCCATCTTAATTTTGTAATCAGCATTGACTTTAAGGTATGTGATCAGAGACTGAGTGGATTAGGTTCATGTGACGATAATGACCTATGCAGTTTTTTTTAAATAACCTATATTTACCAGAGTTGCGACACCTTAAGGGTTTCGCGGGATGGAATGAGTGGGGAGATCAAATCAAATTGAAAACCGATTATTTCGACCAAAAAATTGGGTACGAAAAACATTTGGGTAGCTACGAAAAAAATAAAAGGGTAAGAATATAAAAATGTGGGTACGAAAACGTTTGGATACGAAAAAAAATTGGGTACGAAAAAAATGGGAACCAAAAAATAATTGGGTATGAAAAAATTTGGGTACGAAAAATTTGGGTAGTAAAAAAATGGGAACGAAAAAAATTTGGGTACGAAAAAAATTGGGTACGAAAAATTTTGGGTTAAAAAAAAAGAGTGGGTACGAAAAAGAGTGGGTACGAAAAAGTTTGGGTACAAAAAAAAAAGGGTACGAAAAAAAATTTGGGTACGAAAACATGTGGGTACGAAAAAAATTGGGTACGAAAAAAATTTGGGTACGAAATAAATGGGTACGAAAAAAAAAATTGGGTACGAAAAAATTTGGGTACGAAAAAAATGGGTACGAAAAAAAAATTTGGTAGGAAAAAAATGAGTACAAAAAAAATTTGGGTACGAAAAACATTTGATTACGAAAAATATTTGGGTACGAAAAAAATGGGTACGAAAAAATATGTGGGTACAATGGGTTCATGTTAAGGTTTTAGCATGGCGGACGCCGGATGGCGAAAAGACACTTCATGACACAATGAGCTTGCTATGACAAAACCTCAGGTTTTGTTCGAAAACAGCCAAGCTCATATGCATAAATCAGTGAGTAATAGTACTTATACTCAATAAAAGCTAGGCACAGCGTATAAAATCAGAACCACTGGGCTGAATCTGCTGAAACTTGGTCGCATTATACATTATGGTCCAAACATGCTACAGAATGAGCGCTTCTGGACCTGACAGCGTAAAACATTAACCGATAATGGACAGCACAAAATGGGTTATTTTGTACAAAAAAAAAGTAAACTTCAAGTGGCATTTGATGACTTTTAGACATCAGAAAGTTGCAAATGTTTAATATTCTGCACACTTCGACTTGTTTTTTGTTTTTTTTACAAATTTAGAAGCATTTATCCTTGGGGTGTATATAAACCCTGTTATTCAATGCCAAAAATAGCTAAGCAGCAATTCCCCTTTAACATTATTCCTTATATTTAATTGTATTGTTTAAAAAGATAACTGTGTATATTTTATCATAAAGGCTCCGTATTTCACACTTGATAGGCCACTGCTGGGGCTTGAACCCAGAACTCATCTCACATTGTAAGATGCATTTTTCAATTAAACTACAATGACTGTATCGTGTGAAGTGGAGCCAACATACACCCACATAAGTGAAAAAATCATTACGTCGATATATTTGTCCTGGGCGTTTCCCGACATGTCGCATAACTATTTACAACAAAAGATGTATACATAGATAAATATACATACATGTAAATGGGGAAAAAATGAACCATCTATTTTTAATTTTTGCTTCATATATACACATTTCCTAGCCATGATTTATAATTATATCATGTTGAAATCATTTTTAGACAGAAAATTACTGAAACTGCAATAAACAATAAGATGGATAGATATAATGTTTACTTTTATCTAGTACAATGAACAAATGTTCTTCCGATGCCATTTTCACTAAGGTATAGGTATTGAATCCTGATATATATACGACTAAAAATGAACATCTAAACAGCAGTATTTTACATGAAGAGTACTTACAAAACCACAACAATAATACTCAATGAATGGGCTGTCCGAAATCCGAAAAATATGTACACTACAATAACAAGACGTTAATACAAAATATGCACGTTAACATTATTCAAGATATGAAAGCAATATATCAAGGGATATAGGAAATATTTGGGGTGGTACGCACACTTTAACAAAGAGTCAGTGTGCGAATTTCACTTTTGAAACCACTAGCCCGTTCGGGCTACCAGATGGAATTTTTCACTAGCCCGAACCAAAGCTTACTAGCCCGAACTGTTTATCACAAGTTTTTAAAATAAGTTTATATTTTTGCGGTTCTGGGTAGATTTTATTGCAGGTAGGGTGTAATTGATGAGGATTGCAACTAACAGTTGATCCCAATTAACTGGAAATGTTATTATAATATTTCAATGACACAATACGATTATAATTTTTATGTATGACGATATTCGTCAATCAATACCTTACATGCAGTCAAGATGCAAAGGTTTATATCCAGTCTGTAAATAATTTTAGATGTCAATTGTCCCAAATTTGAAATCCGAAACATTTAGCCGAAAGTCTGAGGCCGTATGATAAAGCGAATAGAGGGCAGTGTCTCCTCCCCCTAGCTTACTGTTTTTTTTTATAGTCTTTCTAGGTCCAATTCTGGTGAGTACAATGTGAAAAATTATCAACCAGACCATCCGTAACATCGCATGTGTATTCATCATTCTAGATATTTTTTTATCAAGAATGTCGAAAATAAATTAAAATCGACAGATAATACCGTATCCGGAAACAACTGTCCAAAAACAATCAATGTAAGTCTTTGCACGTGAAATAAAATATGCATAACGTTTGACTGCCAAAACTGAAAACCAGTAAAAAGTAACCAAGCAACTATGCTATCAATATATAATTTGGTTGACATATTCTATTAAAATATGATATTGCAATGCGTTTATTCGTCAATAGATCATTACAAATCCAAGATGGCGGACATTTAAAACATTTGTAGACTTGTATGGTTTTCTGAAAGTACAGCAAATTGAACAACCTGGGTAGATCGGCATTTTATTTGCACGGAATCAAAAAAAAATTTTCATTCAAACTCTCGTCATGTCAACATAATCGGAAGGGTGAGGAAACACGATACGAAGCTAAATAAACCCTCTAAGGTATGGTTCAAACGATGGATGAAAATAATATTTTTGAGCATTTTTAATTTCAAAAGTTCGAAAAATCAATAGCCCAATCGGGCTAGTACCCATTGAAATTCAGTAGCCCGAAACAAGATCAACTAGCCCCGGGCTAGTGCGAATTTCGAACATTGTAGAGTTATCAATAATATGCATATTCTACATGGAAAAAGTGTCATAATTCTTATAAAATGCAAGTGATACAGTTGTCTGCTCTTGTATTTAGGTTGGGGTCATGTTGGTTAAGAAATATGCAAAATATGGAAGCAATATGTCAAGGGACATAGGAAATATTTGGGGTGGTACGCAAACTATAACATTTGCACGCTAACGCCAATGCCGGGGTGAGTAGGATAGCTCCACTTTATATATTTCATATATAATAGTCGAGCTAAAAAGTAAATATACTATATTATTAACAACAAGCTTACCTCAATCACAACTTTAATACAATGCTTATAACAATAAAGTTACAATGATATTTCATTGATTAAAACTAACTTATTACTATTGGTTGCCCGCACTGGCAACCATCTTTAGTATTTTGGTTGCCCAGATAAAGAATAATGAGCCCAGAAATATGTACATGTGTATATTATACTTTCTTTTAATAAAATAATAGATAATTAAATAAATTTGCTGACATTGCACTACTCAATGTTTGATGTTTTATTATGAGCCTGAATTTAATTATTTCCTATTCCTAAATAATGAATGTTATTTAACTAGTATTGATCCATGGTGGTCAATTGTTATTCAATTTTTATTGCACTGAATTGTTTTAAGCTTTAAAAAAAAAACAAGTTGCCCGGCCGGACTATCAACTTTGGAAATTGAGTTGCCCAGGCCAAAACTACTTGTCCTGGGCTCACGGGAAACCACTAATTTTCATCCCTGTATCCCCTTTCATTTTCTGTTCTTCCATCCTATTCTCAAAATGAATTTTAAACCACAATACTTTATAATAACATTTGTATTGAATGCTAACCATATTATGACCCAAGAAACAATTTTACAAACCCGTAATCCAGGCGCAGCGAGTTTTTTTTATTTAGTTTACCATTATCAGTGTTCTCTGTAAGACCGGCAGCGGGCCATTTCGCCGGTTACATTTACTTTAGACGCCAACTACTTTCCCCAAGTATATCAAGTAAAATGTCACAAATGCTTTAGTTTTACTGCATTGTTGCTGGCCATATAACTGGCTACTCAAATTTTTTTGGAAAACACTGAATTATGCATGACAAACACACAAAACTTAAAATCTTAGATTTGTTTTTAAAATAAATTGACACTTCCAGCTTGTCGCCATTAAAATCCAAAGATTCAAATAATTTTCCATGAGATACGTCAACAATTGCTTAATCAAATGAATGAAAAATAAAAGTAAAGAAAGCCGGATTTTACATAAATTCCAGGTTGATAAACACAACAAGGTAAAGGTACCTTGTAGTCGGTGAGATATAATAATAATACAGTTAGTAAGGCTCGTACCCTGGGTACGGTAAATATACTAAAATGTACCCGGGAATTTTAACACTAAATCCGTTGTTGTCGGCTATTTTGTACAAATATTAATATATGGTCACATTTATGTCAATTTTCTGTTCAATGGCATTTATATTATCAAAACTCATTGTTAAATCATTAATGTGATTTAATTTTAAATCTTAAATTGTTAAAAGTCGCATCATTGTATGACGTCGTCAAGTATAATATTTTCCGCGACGTTGCACATTCACTTTTTACCGCCATAGATTTTTTTTAAAGAAACATTATTTGGTTTGCGAGGTCCGTTAAATTGTGAACACCATATTCGGTATTTATATTATGTTTTAACAATTAATTCATGCTGTGTAATAAATATTGTTTAAGATATTTCGATATTGATTGAAAATGCTTCAAATTGTTATTTATGAAACCTCTTATTCTAATGAGTGTATGCTATTATATTATACTTTAAAAAGCTTATCTGTTGTACTATAATCTTATTATTCATTTTTTTATTGATAATTTCATTTATTGTAGAGAATCGTCAATTTTACATCTAGTCGCCAATGCTTGTTGTCAGTGTTAGTCGTAAATGCTTGTGATCATTGTCGTCAATGTTAGTCGTCAATCCTTATCGTCATTATACATGAAGGAAATAAAAGCAGAAACAGAGATGTATTCTTGATTACTTGCTTATTCCTACGGCGTCCTCTCAACACTCATACTAAAAAGCATGTTGATGCAGATTTTTTAAAAGAGAAGTTTGTTTAAGGTAAACAATATTGTTTTACTTTAATCGGTAGCATGTTTAATGACATCGGATTTTTTGGCAGATATACAACTCGGATACAATCTATTATTTGCGGGTATGTTTAAGTTTATTTACCGTACCCGGGGTACATGTAAGTAAAGTTACGAGTACCCGGGGTACATGTACCGGTAAGTAGTACCTGAGCCGAGAATGATCAATCGAGCCTAAGTAAGTGAGTGATGTATGGGATAACATGCACTGAGGGTGTATATTTTTCATGAACAAGTCAATTGAAGGTGTTAGAGATGCATTGATCCATAAGATTAAAAAGGGTAATTAACCACGGGCTTATTAAAATTAAAACGATGACATTACATTGTACCAGCTGTTTATTGTTGTATACTGTAAGCTTGCAATATTTTAAATAATGTAAACAACTTACCTTGTATTAAGTTGGCACATTGTTGTCAGGTGTAGAAACTTTTTATACTTATTTCTGTTAAGTTGCACTGGCTGAACCAAAAGAATTATGTAGTCGTTTCTAAATAATCACGAAACAACCTACTTATGCATATATGCTTGCCAGTTACTGAGTTTGTGCATTTCCATTCATTATACTATCGGCCTTGGCAAACAGCGTAGACTCAGTCAGATGAGACGCCGTGTGATGTCTGCTATTTCGTTACGCAGATTTCCATATCCACTGGTGTTTTTATGTCAAATGTTATGGTTTTCAATAGATCGTATACTTATCTACAAAACAGCGAATTAGCGTTCACTTTACATCATTTTTAATTATGTTATTTTGTTAATACTTTCTCGCGTTCTTTTCGAACCTGTATTGGCAGCCTTTGGTCGACGCCGTCTGCTATTTCGAATGCTGAAAATTTCCATATCCACTGGCGTTTTTTTATGTCAAATGTTAGTGTTTTCCAATTGATCGTATACTTATCTACAAAACGGATAAGTAGCGTTCACTTTACATCGTTTGTGATGATGTTATTTTGTAAATACTTTTAAAGCGTTCTTTCTGTCGAAGTCGGCCATTTTGACGGGTGTGAAAAAATACCGACGTTCCCGCAATTACCAAAATCCCCAGGAATCCCCGAGATCCCACGAAATCCCCATTAATATTGATTATTTATCGAAAAACTGCGTATTTTAATATAGATTGTTGCGAAATACACTGAAATCACTAATGAAACATTGTTTTTATCAAAGTTTGATTTCGGGGATTTCGGTAGGGTTTCGGTATATCCACATACCGCATTTTGTAATTCCGGTTATGTAAAACTTGCGAAACTTTTTCGTGATTTAATCAAAAACTAGATTTTTCACAGGTAAAACGCCTACGCCAACAGGTAGATCGCATTCTTGTCCATATACATGTCAAATTTCAGCAAAAGTAACCGACCAGTTTTCAAGACTCCCAAATCGCGACTATATGCACCAACTTAATGAAACTTAGCCCCCTTTATCATTCGTTCGATTGAACGTCATCAATGATGACGTCCAATACATCACTCATTCCATATTATTACTAGACTTGCGACACCTTAAGGGTTTCGCGGGATGGAATGAGTGGGGAGATCATATACAATTTTCAGCTTTCCGGAAGCAAGGACCCTCTGGACGTGAAACATCAGCTTTCCAACACTAAATGATTCCAGTTCCAAAGCACATATTGCATTAGTTCAATGGGAAGAACATAAAACGTCATATTCACAAATCTCTGAAAAACAAACAGTGCTAAAAAATATTTAAAGTAGTCATTTACTATTTAATTGATTATGTCCTCTGATTGTTGCATTTTTAATTTAAATATGTGTTCCTATATGCATTTATTGTTGTATTGACTTAAAAAACTAAAATGGATGCCAATTCTTAGTTTGCTGTCTAAGTCTACCCTAAAATTATACATGTTTCTTGCATAATTGAATTATCAAAAACTGCATACTTGTAAAGGCATTGTCAGAGTTATTTGGTTAAGTTAGAGACAAAGTAAAGCAAATATATTCATTTTTCTTAAAATGAATCATCCTCTGAAGCCCCCACTGGGATTCAAACCCAGATCTCTTTCCTCTGGGAAGGAAAGTATTCTATCTTGAAATACAAGGGCAAGTAAGAGGACAATTTGCAATTTTAAACCTATAAACATATAAACTTAATTTTTCACATGACCTTAGAAACAACACAGACATCTCTGAATCTGAAATACATTACAGTTACAATTCAGGTTTTTAGTATTGTGCATTGTACATGAATGTTTAAATATTGTATTTATCCTTGGTACACAGAACTGCCTAAAGATGCGTAAAATACCAGTATTCAAATCTGAAAATATCCCATGTGTTTGTTTCACTCTGTAAGTATCCCTATTTTATTTCAATAAAGAAGTTTTTCCTTCTCCTGAAAATTTAACTAAATGTCAGTTATGCTACTTTTTCATTCAGCAAATTACATGTGTCCGTAATGTCAATTTTGAAAATTTGGTAAAAACATTAATTTTACCAAAAAGGTAGACTTAATATTATTTAACAGTTGATGTATGTCACCTTAATAAAAAAAACAAAAATGGGAAAGAAATAAAATGTTTAAAAATGTCAGTTACATGACTTATAACATTAAGTAGACGATATAGCTTTGATACTTTAGGATACGAGTAGACCTTAACACAAATAGGATAAGAGTAGACCTGAACACAAAATTTACCCAAATTTTCAATTTTCTAACTATAAAAGGGGGCATTATTCTGTCAAAAAACAGAAAAAAATGGGTACGAAAAAAATGTGTGTACGAAAACAATTGGGTAAGAAAAAATTATGCCATAAATATATGCTAAAATAGCTTGGGGTCTTGACCACCAAAACAGCTTGGATTTTAATTATGCTGAAATAACTCGGGGTCATGACCACCAAACTGGCTTAGAATTAAATTATGCTGAAATAGCTCAGGATCTTGACCACCAACCTGGCTTGGATTTTTATTATGCTGAAAAAGCTCGGGATCTTTACCACCAAACTGGCTTGGATTTGAATTATGCTCATAGTTCGGGTTCTTGACCACCAAACTGGCTTGCATTTTAATTATGCTGAAATAGCTCAGGATCTTGACCATCAAACTGGCCTTGATTTTAATAATACCGAAATAGTTCAGGATCTTGACCACTAAACTGACTTGGATTTTAAATATGCTGAAACAGCTCGAGGTCTCGGCCATGAAACTGGCTAGGATTTTAATTATGCTGAAAAAGCTCGGGGTCTTGATCACCAAACTGGCCTGGATTTTAATTATACCGAATTAGTTCAGGATCTTGACCACTAAACTGACTTGGATTTTTATTATGCTGAAATAGCTCGGGGTCTCCGCCACCAAACTGGCTTGGATTTTAATTATGGTTAGAAAGCTCGGGGTCTTTACCACAAAAATTGACCACCAAACTGGCTTGAATTTTAATTATACCGAAATAGTTCAGGATCTTGACCACTAACCTGACTTGGATTTTAATTATGATGAAATAGCTCAGGGTCTCTGCCACCAAACTGGCTTGGATTTTAATTATGGTGAGAAAGCTCGGGTCTTGACCACAAAAATGGCTTGGATTTTAATTATGCTGAAATAGCTTGGGATCTTTACCACCAAAGTGGGCGGGGCCCTGGGGTGGGTAATGTGAACATGGATGGTCGAGACACTGTGTTGTCATAAGAAATCTTTAGTGTTAATTTGAAGTCAATTGGTGAAAAATGGTGCGGCAGAGGCCGACGCGTATTCCCATGCCGCATGTTTGACCCAGGGGGCGCCCCAGGGTTGGTAATGCGGCCATGCATGGTTGAGATTGACCGTAACTATTGTCTTAAGAGATTTCGAGTGCTTGACAGGTTAATGTAAGCCATCATGGAGACAGGTGGTTTATGTGGGCTGGTGGTAATTTAAAAGATGAAGTTTCAAAAATAATTATAAAAATAAAATTTGGGGGGGGGGGATTCTGGGGTGGGGCATGGGGGATAGTTTGGGTGCAGTGCATTGTGGTATGTCAGGTTAGTGTTGTATTGTCAAAGTATGAATCAAATGTGATCATAAATAAAGAAGTTATGGCAATTTAAGCAAAATGTTCAATTATCTAAGTATAAAAGGGGCAATAATTCTGTCAAATGCTTGATACAGTTTTCTTCTCTTGTTTATAGATTGGGATCATGTTGGTAAAGAAGTATGCAAAATATGAAAGCAATATGGCAAAGGACATAGAAAATATTTGAGGTGGTATGCAAACTTTAACATAGATTTATCAATAATATGCATATTCTTAGTATAAAAGGTTAATAATTCTGTCAAAATGCTTGATACAGTTGTCTGCTCTTGTTTATAGATTGGGATCATGTTGGTAATGAAGTATGCAAAATATGAAAACAATAAGTCAAAGCAATATGGCAAAGGACATAGAAAATATTTGAGGTGGTATGCAAACTTTAACATAGATTCATCAATAATAGGCATATTCTAAGTATAAAAGGGGCAATAATTCTGTCAAAATGCTTGATACAGTTGTCTGCTCTTGTTTATAGATAAGGGTCATGTTGGTAAAGAAGTACATGTATGCAAAGTATAAAAGTAATTTGTTAAAGGACAAAGAAAATATATGGGGTAGTACACAAACTTTAACATGTGCACGCTAACAGTAACGCCGACGTGATCAGGATAGCTCCATTATATATATTTCATATATATTAGTCAAGCTAAAAATGAGTGAAAATCTCTGACCCGTCTCCACCCCATCCCCTTTAACTTTTGACCCAGGGGTCAGATCAAAATTCCAAATAGTGCAGGGTCGCACATAATGCTCATAGCTACCATGTGTTTAAGTTTCAAGGTTCTAGTGCTTATGGTGTAGGAGATAGTGGCTAGGACAGACGGACAGACTGATGGTGGAGATAACCACAATGAACCTGTTAACAGCCAACTAACGCTGCCAACAAAGCACAAGCTTTACGTGTCAGGATGCGGCACTATCTATACAAACTGCATAAGGAATTACAAGACGCTTAGGGTTTGAGGGACACCAAACCTGATTATGAGTCTTCCACACCTTAAGCATCTTAATAACCCTTTGCATGCTGGGAAATTTGTCGTCTGCTAAAATGTTGTCTGCTGAATTTCTAAAATAAGCATTTTCTTCAAAAAAATTTCAAAGAATACTATCAGAATAGCAAACAGTTTGGATCCTGATGAGACGCCATGTTCTGTGGCGTCTCATCTGGATCCAAACTGTTTTCAAAGGCCTTTAAAATTCGGTTCCCGCACTGAAAGGGTTAAATATACTTATTTGCTTGTGTACATGTACCTGATAATAAATTATTATTATTACCTGTTTTGGCATCAACAAGCTTTATCAATAGGCCCTCAAATTTTGCACATAAACGCTACACGATCAACCAATATGCCTTTTCATTTCAAGTCGGAAAGCAATTTAGCCCTTATTCGGCCATAATAGGGTGGAGGAACTATTTAAAATACAACTATTCCAGATACAAAAATATGAATTCATTTATTTAATGCACTTATTTTCTTCTCTTTTGCTACGAAATGACCATAAACCAGCTTTCCAAGTCATATTTTGCACTAGCAGATGATATTTCTTTTTTTACATATGAAAGGTAAAAAGAAATTCAAGCAGCATTTTATAATATAAATTTTAAAATGCACTCAATCATGCACTTCCAAACAATATTATTGTAATTCTGTTATTTATAATCATATTAATAATGCCTCATTTTTCTCAAGTTTATGGTTTACTATCTATTTTTCCCAATTTTATGGTTTATCTTGATTATTTTCTGAATTCAAAAGGCACTGGCTTAAAAAAAAATGTCTATGCATGTAACTGTATATTGAAATCTCTTTATGAGTGATTATAAATGCATGATAAAATTCTAACATGTTATGTAATAGATAAATCTATATTGTTTGTATTTTTTCGTAAACATTATTAGCCACCGTTGTGGTCAAACATATTTTTTTGTTTTATTAATGACGTTGTTTCACAGATTACTGTAACAGAGCTACAGATAAGGTGGGCATTTGTGCAAATATCCAATGTAAAATTGCCGATTACGCATAGAAAAATAAAACCATGCGTTCC
The DNA here is from genome assembly GCF_020536995.1 of Dreissena polymorpha. NCBI lineage: Eukaryota > Metazoa > Mollusca > Bivalvia > Myida > Dreissenidae > Dreissena > Dreissena polymorpha. The sequence continues at coordinate 84,315,649 of NC_068357.1, read as the reverse complement.
GAAACCCCATTGAAATTGCCGATTACGCACATCATATTTTTCCTTTGCATAACGAGTAAATTTGTCCCGGAAATACCCTGGTCCGAAATACCCGGATTCTTTCCGCTTTGTCCAAGCGCTTTCAGTATAACCTTCAGCACAATAATATGTACGGAAAAAAGTGTCTTTGTGACTACGTGTTATTGTTGTGAAAATGTCGAAATCGTGAGGCCTTAAAAATGGAAACATCGTATCCTAGGCACAAAGAAACTCAATTTTAAGATATTTAACCGCAGGCAACACAAAATCAGAAGCGGAAAATATAGTGAAACTAATTCTTGACAATATTATGTCGGAGGCAATCGCTGTCAGTGCTTACATTGTAAGAAAACTGGTGGAAAAAATCGTTGAACTTTTTTTTTAAATCAAGACTGTATATTATGGATACATCTACATAATGACACAAAATCTCTGAAACTAATCAATTAAGAGTGGAACTACAACCAGCTTATTCAGGTAAGCAGGTGAGAATTTAAGACAATGAACATACCCAATTTTAAAACAAAGGTACCCAATTGTCAATTAAAGTACCCGGTAGTGGGTACCGACTTTTTGTACCCAATTGAATATGAAAATACCCAATTGAACTCAAAAGTAGTGAGTATTAACCCAATTACTCAGAAAAGTTATCTGGAGCTCTGCTGTAACGTACAATCTTTATACGGAATGAAGGAGTTTTTATTTACAAGTACACTTTTTGTATTTTTTTGATAGTCTACTTAATTTTTGTTTTACTGTTAAATAAAATAACGCCGCACGCGTCAGACTAATGTCGTTAAAATCTAGAGTTTAAATGAAATTATGTCACACGATATACATATAAAAATATTTAACTGCATGTCCGACTTGTCGTCATTAAATTCAAGTCGTCATTAAATTCAAGATTTAAAATGAAAATACGTCACAAGATATATGTACTTCATACCATACGAGTTTTTTAGGATATTTTAAGATCTGAATACTGGTATTTTACATGTGTTAAACTTAAACTGTAATGTATCGCAGATTCAGAGATGTATGTTTTGTTGTAAAGGTCATTTAACCCAACATATCTCAGACACAAAGAGTGTCCCAATTTGTGCAAACAATTAAATTAAAACTAAGACATTTATCGATTGTCATTACCTGCTGTATAATTTATTTGTGTACTGACATATATTCAATTGTGGTGAAATCAACCGGGATCACCTTGGTGAGAATCTGGTGGAAAAATCACTGCACTAACCTGAGGCATCAGAGTGTCATGATTGATTGCTCAGTTGTACATATTTTTCTAATTCTGGCTACCATAACTTTAAATGTCGCTTTTTATGATTTTTGACTGGCGCGACTTTATAGTTATGGACCAACCCCATTAGGAAAGTCAACCAGAAAATGCCGAAAGTCGACAGTTAACAAATACCGGTCCAAAACAGCTTTTAAATGCAGTTATTGGCCCATATCAATCACTTGATTGGAAAGATTGACATTTTTCACATTTAACTGATACATTCTTTCACAAAATACTATCTTAAACATTTAAAATTTATCTATTCTGCTCTTACATATCGAGAAAAACAGCGATGTGACAGACTTTCTTGAAATGCGAATCTCCCGAGATTTCACGGTCATATGATGGTATTTCTACTTTTAGTAACATACCATGTGCTCAAGTGTTTTCAAATTCAGAATGACATTTCCCGGTATTTAAGAATATTCTGGCTTGTTTTGTGAACAAATTGTAGTGTAAATACAAACTCAAAGTAAATATTTAAAACTACCCGATTCACACTGAAATCATTTTTATAATCCACCAAACTTGTTGTTAATCACAAATAATAGATTTCAGAAAACAAAAGTAATGTTTACAATTTCAGCAAAAAATGTCAAGGTCGTTCGAAAGTATCCAAATTAAAACTAGTCTTGGACAAAGCGACAATGGCGTCAAAATTGTGAATTTCAGACTGATGAGAGTTATTTTCATCTATTGTAAGATGCAGTTGAAACATTTGAACCTTAAAATATTCCTCGGTGCAGTAATTTATATTCATTCACCAATATATGTAGAAATGTATCCAAGAAAATGAGTATTCTTTGATTTATAGCGTGACATAAATTAAATATGTTACGACTCTGGTTGAATTTCGATACGGGGTTGGCTTCATCATACAGGTATGTCAATACTATATCAGTGTCCGACAAATTTCTTATTTTTCAGGGAGCCCACTGGGCTACCAATAAAAATATTTGGTAGCCCATATAATTTTCCTACAAAATGATAAGATGCAGGTTTTCATCTTTATTTTATTTCTTCATTTACATATATACATAATATGTATACATACATATACATAATACAGCAAGTAGTCTGATGTACACAGTCAATATTGTTAATTAATGTTACAGTACAGGCACCTTGTACTTAAATGTAAATGTACCAAAGAAAATCATATACTACATGTAGATATTACATGTATGTGCACATGTATGTGTACTTAAATTCGGACAGCACGTTAAGTTGGAAACGTAAATAAAGCGTTTAGATGATCAATACGACTGACTCGTATGGTGTTAATCAATGCAATAGCTCTTTTTAACAACAAATACCGAGTTTCAAGAAATCAAGAGTATTAAATCATTTATTTACTTGTGTCCGACTTTAAGTTCTGTCCGAATTTACGTATTGCATCCGTATGTTACGACACTAGTGTGCAGTCAGTATACAATACAATAATTGTTTCAATAATGAAGGAACTGATACAGTGTAACGGTAACGATACAGCGTGTTTACATTATATTTTATTAAGAGGAAATGTCAATGCCAAATAATTCGCGAGATACCCCGGTACTTTAGTTGAAATTCACAACGAAACTTTTAATGGAAATTAAATGATCTCAATGATGTACCCGCTACGAAATTTTTATTTACAAATAAATACACCCATGCCAATTTGTGCGCGCTTTTTATCTGGACCAGGGGCCTATACGTTTGTATAGGTCCCTGTCTGGACAAAGAAATTCATTTATTAAATGTAGAATTTTGTAACCTAAAATAACTGTACACAACGTGTGCAAACCGTCGCAGGTGATTTACGCAAGTTGCAATTGAACGGTCCTGATTGGGAGCTTATTTCATCATATCTTTAAATAGAATCATATGCCGAAATTCAATTGACACTTTAGAAAATTTCAAACGTTTGTGTTTATGACTCTCAATGTCTATATTACCCTCCCATAATTTGGTTTAAAAAAAATTAAATTGGGCATATATGGAATTATTGATTAACAGTCGATCAATCCAATTATTAATTGACAATGCAAACTAATTAGCAGGTGTTAACCGCGTTGTTATTAATATTCATTTTCGGTTTCGTTACCGTTTTGAAGAATCCGCTATTGTTTTGATTTATTTAATGTTCGGCATCCTTGGATATTTAACGACATCAAAAACGTAGTCGCTCTTACTCATAGTTGCGGTTAACAAAGAATTCCAAACTGCGAAATGATGTTGCATCATGTGCGCCAACTATTCAACCGGCTCTCATTATATTATTAGCAGACGACAAATGTTGATTCTGATTGAATGATTAAAATTCACTCTTACTGTTTACGACATTACCGCAAGTGATCGGTGACTGATAAGATAATTGATTGCACTTTGTTATCGGATTATAAACAAGACACGGTGTAGAAACACATGGTCAGCGTGTTTATTCTACGTATGTCTGTCAATAAACGGGCTACCGCTCTTATAGATTTATAGTAGCCCGGCGGGCGTCAGCTGGAACATTTCAGTAGCCCGATGAAAAAATTCTGTAGCCCCCGGGCTCCGGGCAATGGATTTGTCGGACACTGCTATATAAATTGTACGCTGAAGTTTCTTTAGCTAATATTTTTCTTATGTTGACAGACCATTGACATTGCTGGGGTTTGTTGAGATAAATACTTATTATCATCAGGGGCAGGAAGACATTATAGACATTAAACAGCGTATCATTACGTAGACAACAGTTGCACAACTGTATGCGTAAAAGGTAAATCAGTATATTAATAATTATGTTGACAACTAGCTTACGTAGCAACGTCCGAAATATGAAATATCCGACATCTATTTCAATATTTAAAATTCAAGATATAATGACTACTGAACTGTTTTACTTTAAGGAAAAAACAGTAAAAGTATATTTTTAATGAAAATGAAACACAACAAACAATATACTTATCATGATAACGGCTAAACGACTTATTATCCCAATATAACACTGTCATTGAATCGCACATTTCAATTTAAAATTATTCCCCTTGAAAGTTAATGCATATTGATATAACGAATTCATCAAACGTTATCAAACATGAGTAATTTGCATTGCATCGGATTCCCACAATATTATGTGGATGTAAATCGGATCCGGTTGTTGTTTATGTGTCAAGCTCATTTTGCCAGTGAGATACTTAAATTACTTGCGTAGTAAAATCGGCTAGATTGAACTTTACCGGTAGGCCTACGGAGTTGTTTACCACTATCAAATCTACTGTAAAGTACACAAAGATACTTACATAATTCTGCCGTATCTGTCTGAATAAACATCCGCTGCACAAAATATAGACATTTGTATTAATGATTATTAAACACAATCATATTTTTCTGTGTTTATTGAATTAATGACACTGAGTTTCTTTGTTGCGTTACAAGATGGCGGATCTCTAGCGCTGTTTGTGAAGTGACGTCACAATGTTTATTTGAGCGCGTGCCCGTTCCCACAAAAAAGTTTAAAACACAAAATACTCGAAAACTTGATTTTTGCCAGGTATAACGCCTACGCCAACAGGTAGATCGCATTCTGGTCCATATACATGTCAAATTTCAGCAAACGTGTTCGGCCAGTTTTCAAGACTCCCAAATCGCGGCTATATGCGCCAGCTTAACGAAACTTAGCCCCCTTAATCATTCGTTCGAATGAACGTCATCAATGATGACGTCCAATACATCACTCATTCCATATTTAAATATATATGTAATAAGAAGAAATCATAAGAGTATATATAAGTTAAAATAAGGGTGGCATATGAAAATGTCTAGATAATTATATAAAGCAAGGGATCATTATGTAGTTCCTTTTTCACATTAATAAGGATCTCCAAAATAATCCAAATGGCCAGTGTCAAAAGTTACCTATCACATCTCCACCCAGACTGATCGTTTGTGGCAGAAGCTTCTGTCGAGTTTCACGGTTGACCGAGTTATGTGGTTTTGTCAATTACCCTTAGGTGAAAATAAACTGCAGTCATTCATGTCAACTATAAGCAAAGAAACAAATGTTTGGTATGTTTGTCTATTGAAACCCATTTTGGAATAATTACAGAAAGTGTTCAGATTATTACATTTTATAATCAGTTTAAGGTAGTAAAACTCCAGAATTGTTTTCCCATAAGACATAAACCTGGTGATTCTCTCGTGAAACGCGCGGTTGCACTTTTCTGATCATGATACCCTTAGAAAACTCTCACGAATGAGCACACTCTCCACTTTATCCCATTTAAAATGTTTTAATATTTCAAACAAGAGATCCTTAAAAATGTTAACTGGGTCGCGCTTGATTCTCCCTACACAGATCCGAAAAGGTAACGTGTTATAGGCACCATGGTAATTATCTAGACATTTTACGGTTTAACGGGAAAAAAATCGTGAAGTTGCTTTCCCAGTACCGTAACATTAACTGGGTGACTTATATGACGACTAATTAGATAAGTAAATCTTACAATACTGTACAAAAGACAGCTTTCAAACATAGCCCTCTAATTGCTTAAGCAAATTATTAACAGTGTATTATTTTGTTCATTCAAAATATAAGACAGTCCGTGTTTCTTTTTTTGAGAATACATTCCAAATAAACACAATAACAGATGAGTATTTTTATCTATAATATTATACGCAATTTCTATTCGGACTTGTTTGTGTACATCCCAGACTTTACCGTGTTGTCAAAGTGGGGGCCTGTCTTCCCGAAGAGCACGAAAGTGTTTACGGGGGAGCGATATAAATAACATTTGCCATTTTCGCGTATCATTTTCCTTAAATGCTAGACACAATTATAGACTTGTTGGAAACAACAAATATAACCGGAGGGTAGCGCTTTTTTTCTCCGTAACAAGTGCTTAATTCATCAAAATAGAGTAGAAAATACTATACTCGCATTTTATTTAACTTCACATGTCACATGTTGTCACATATGTCGGCTGATGATATTGTTACATATGTAATGTTGACACTGACCACTTCTATTAGATATAAATATCATACTTATTTCCGTTTACATGATTTGCGTATGTCTAAATTGGTAGTTTACCGTTTTTCCAATCTCACTGGGTTGAATATGTGTTTAAAATATAATTTTCGTTTCATATTGTTTTCTTATCGTATTGTAGCATATTAAACAAACTTTTTTAAGCAATGCCGAAATAAAAAAACAAGAATAAATACAGTTTACAATATGTTCATACGCATGTACACACGCAAACGCACAGTATTTTGAGGCTATCCGTGATGAATTAGACTAATCAAGGCTTCAAACCTTTTTCCACCTCCTCATATTTGGGTGGTTGCCATGATTTCATACCCTTATTCACCTCTTCATTTAGGGGTGGTTGCAATGATTGCATCGGTTGAGTGTATGCTGAACCGTAACCTGGCAGCATGTTGGTTGTTTGAATGCGGTAAGGCTGGTACGGTTGCTGTGCGTATGCCGTTTGTGTACCGGGGGCACCGTTTACGGGTTGGACATCTATAAATGACCAAACACATGTTTTTTTGTACTGTAAAGTAATGTTTTAAAACTGAACAAATCAAACATTAATTCAATGTATCTTTCCGAAAAACATGTCAATCTTTATTGAATTAACACATTAAATTAAATTGCTCATCCTTTTTCTGATTATATGACATGGGAATATATTTAAAAATATAATAGTTTGGTTAATATTGTTTGGTATATTGGATTATTCATATATAATATAACAAACTAATTATTTTTGTGTATTTCTTAATGTTTTAAATGCCATCCATCTTTTAAGTAACTTATCGGACTCGATATTGCAATGCATTTGTAAACTAATAAAAGAGACATAACGTACTTGCTGTAGACAAAACCTGTCCCTGGGGGGCTCGGAGCCGTCTCTTTCTTTTTTCACAACAGGCAGCCAGTATCGTCCCAAGCAGTACAAGACCGAATACGCCTCCTAGTATGCCTCCGAACAGATCTCCGTTATAACTTTAATAACATCAAATGCATCTGTTAAAATATAACATGACACACACGTACTCAGAAAATTCAATCACTGCAAGTTAGTAATTTGTATCTGATGTTCAAACAAAAGATAACATAGTTTAATATACATTCTTAAAGCTCAATTTAATATACATTCTTAAAGCTCAATTTAATATACATTCTTAAAGCTCACTTGTTCAAACGCTTTGCGATATTGCATCTACTTAATACTATATATGGTGATCTAACTTCACTATAAAACGACATACTGAAACAGGTCTTTACATTACACTTATATTTACATAAGCAAACGTTTTAACTTAGGTTATAACGTAAATTATTTGTATAAACGGCAAAAATATGTTGTGCTTACATACTGTTCACAGCATCCCGTCCTATAGTCGCAGCATCCCCATTTGCAGTACGTGTATGACTTGGTATACGCCGTGGTATTCACATTAACATTGTATTCCTTCCCGAGTACGTAACACAACTGACCAGCTGTAACCTCTGTCAATAACATATATGGAATTTATAAATACGAAATGTCTTCAACAGATTTGAAATGTTCATTGATGCGTTTGCCATACATGTATTACAACCAGGCTGATATATGCTCGTTGATTTATCCGACCCTGTAGTAGTTGGGCTTCTCCTACAAAACTCGGTAACTTCATTTTCTGACAGCGGAAGAACCCCATTACAACCACAAATTATAATAAAACATGATTAAATCAGTGCGTATTTGTGTGCGCGCGAGGTTTTACCCATTAGTTAAAACATGTTGATCTAGTGTGTTGAAATATTCGCCATTGAATTAACATGACATACACAAAATACTATTTGAACTGGTAATTGTAATTAAATGATTTTTTTTTTAAACTTGATATCATAAGTATTGCTGCTTTCGTGGTTTGAGTGCTCAGACTTCTTTAGAAATATATAAATGTGTTTTTGTATTTCAAATTAAATAGTTCCATGCTTTATCATCGGTGTTTTGGACGAGTTTTTTTATATACAAGTAATACGTGTAAGTCACTCTTGTACATGTATATTGTTTTTCTTTAACGAATTTCACTATTTTTGCTGTTTGAATCATGATGCGTTTTACTGCACTTAGAATACAGAGGTTAGCACCAGGATGGTACTTAAGATATTTCGTATTAATTGCATCAGGGTGCGAATTGTTAAGTCACTACGTTTTGAACGATCCTTCCTTCATAACATATATTTGCGTTTACTGTTCATACATGAGCGACGATGCGCAACAAGCAACCGTATCATTAAGCGGTTCAATATAATCTCGCCCATATGAAGGAATTAACGTCTACAAAATTATGAAATGCAAAACAATACATATGTTCTTTTGTTTATCGTTTATATTGTTTTCTTTCTTTTCTCGAATGTCTACTTTCAATTGTCTGTATCGATTTGGTTTTACGTGACAATCCATATCATACTTCAACACTTTAATATGTAAATTAACAGACCGATTTGCATTTCGTAACACATGAGTTTTCAATGTATTAGATATTCAATTCAATATTTAGATCCTAATAAAGAAACACGTAAACTAGCATTGAATTAACAAGGAAGGAATTCGTGATTTTAAACAATTTTCGATAATGGTATCTCAAGGGATAACATATTTACCTCGTTTCGTTTAATTTCCGCAAACCAATGTATCTAGTACGTACATGTATTCTGTTTTTATTTAAACCAAACAGAGTTTAAACGCCTTGTATTTTATTTGCTTCATTTATACACATGATCATAGTTGTTCTTATATAAACAAGCTTTGACTAGTTTTAAGGCACAGTTGATATTTGTAAAAATACCAGTTAGATGAATATTTGTTTCGGTTTGGTAAACACATAGTGCGGTTGCTATGTCGAAGCAAGTATCATTTGTAATATAGTTTTATTACTAGAATTCACATTATACTATGAAATGCTATGTCATTCAAGCATTGCATACATCATTCTGAAAATTCGATGCAGACAATTTATTTAAGCGTTGTCTGTGGTTGACAACTTTAAATTGGTTGTAAAATTGTTAATCCAACGTTTTAAAACAGTTAACAGGTAGATCGTATCGGACATTTTCGTTGTTTCCCAAGCCAAACTAGTAAATTTAAAAATCTATTTCGACGTTATTACCCTATGAACCCAGCTTAATAATGTTAATGTTGGAGAATTCTGCGATTACACTATGTTGTTTCCTGCATGATCTCGTGTTTTCATGAGCTTGCGATAAGAGAAATTGCAATTTTTCTCTCGATCGTGATAATTTTTCTTGATTTTTAAACGAGAATCTCCCAAAACAAAGAGCCTTAACGTATAACGTGTTGTTATAAAAATATTCGTGATTCCAGAAACCAAAACTAAGAACGTCTGTAGTGTTGAAATTGCCATTTTTTGTTAATGATTTATGTAGCTATGTTGTGTCCTTAAATTAATCCACAATTACGAAGCATTCAAGTCGTTCATACAACGGAAGCTATTTTTATATCAGTACATGTTGCCGTCGCACCCAGATATTTCGCTTAGTAAGTTGACATAAACAACCTATATCAACCATGACGTTAATGAAATTAAATAGACTTTGAAGTCCGAAATTTTGAAATAAACCTCGTTGATAAACAGTGTATTAATAGGTAAAAGAAAAGTATTGCAAAATATTTTACTTACACCCTCGTATAAGGAAATAAAATATCTAAGACATACATCGGAGTATAATCAAACTAGCATACGTTTTACAAACGGTATATCTATTAATAAAGGCTTAACTATTATATCAATATTTCAATTGGTCAACAAATTGTTTTATTAAAATCTTCTATGCTAAACACGCTTCATCTGTATTGCTAGTTAAAACTGTAAACGAGCATTTAAATTAACATTAAATATGTGTTTCCAAACATCGTAAATTATCAAATGGTTTTGACCCAAAACTAATTCTTTATACATTCGAAATATTCATGCCCTTCCATACTGAAATTTAAGCATATAATTACTTATATCTTCATGGCGAAATTTAAGATTTATTGATAAAGTTGACGATCTACCTCCTAGTCGGCAAAGTAAGCGGTTATGATTATTTTGCTTACATGTATTTAATCAATAGACACAGCTTGTCTGCATACGCGTCGCTATTGGCTTGATCTTCATAAGCAAAGTGTTTATGTTAAATTCCGATGAGGATGTCGTAGAGAAGAATCTTACTGTAAGCCTTCGCCTGAAACATTTAGTCAGAATGTTTACATTAACCGATACTATTACGAAAAAAAATAAAACTACAACCCCGAGCGCCCGATACATCTGTGAATACACGTTGCCTTGCCTGCCGTTCAAAATATATTATTGCATTGAAATGTTCACATGAAACTGTATATTGGTATAGATCAGCATTTAAAAATGCTTCGAATGAGAATATAATACATATTGTTATTTTATAAACAAATAAACTTATTAAATTTAAATAACATTACATTGATTGATATCTGCTCTTTATTACGAACAATACATATCTAAACAAAACTTTTTGAAAGATAATTAAAAAATTAAAGTAACATTTCTACTCAAATAACGAAAATTTCGTACAATTGTTCGTAAAATAAACTTAACCAATTAAAAAATCAGTGTTCCTTATGGCAATTGCCGAAATGTCAACGCCTGATGTGGTCTGGTACAATAGATGTTTGTAGATACAAATGCTCGTTTTTTATTATTGTTTGCATAATCTATTCATACGACACATGAACACTAAAATTCGTGGGAAATAATTGTGGCCACAAATAAATAAAAATGAGCATTTTGTATCTACAAAAATCTGTGTAATCATACCACATCTAGCGTTGAACTTTTGGCTATTGCTATAAGGAACACTGATTGTTAAGGTGTTAACTTTATTGTACGAAATACTTTACGCAATTTTCGTTGATTTTGAGCGTTATAGAGACTTAAACTATATACTGTTGTTTTTTTGTGAGGACCAATCGTTTATTGTGTTTTTTTCCTAACTTTTGTGATTTTTTCCTTTAACTTTTTCAGTTCTATGGAATATTTATCTTTTTGTGTCCCTACTTTATGGTTTTTACTTTTGTTTGTAGGTATGGACATCTTATGTCTTACAAAAGAAACCAACTGGACTTGCTTTAAAATAGAAACTAACTGGATGCACACACACATTATTATTAACATCACCTTTCACCTCTTAAATAATTAAAATATGTACTTTAAATGTAAAAGGGCTACACAATAAAGACAAACGTATAAAAACCTTCAAATGGCTAGATGAAAAAAACAACAGTATATGCCTTTTACAAGAAAGTCACTTGACAAATACTTTAGCACAAACCTTAAAAGATGAATGGGACGGAGACATTTATATCAGTGGGCAACATACTAATAAACAAGGCATTGCCTTTATGATTATAAAACAGTATAGGGATCACAGTCGATAATTTTAAAGAAATAATAATTGGCAGACTAGCAAGTATAGATATAAAAATACATAAAAAATAATTCACATTAATCAACGTCTACGGTCCTAACATTGATGATGCCACATTTTACGAAACATTTCAATCCATTATAATAAATAACCAAGATACAAATATTATAATCGGTGGTGATTTTAATACTGTCCTGAACCCATTATTAGATAAAAGAAGGAAACCTTTATAATCATCCTAAAAAAAGAAAAATGTTGAATAACATAATTGAAAAGTGCAATATGATAGACATCTGGCGTACAATAAATCCACACGATAGCAAATTCACCTGGCACTCAAACACAAAACCAACCATATTATGTAGATAAGACTATTTTTTAATATCTGAATCACTTTGCAACATTATTGCCACATGTATCGTTAAACCAGGATTTATGACTGACCACTCTCTAGTTGAACTCAAACTTCACAAAATACAACCTGAAAGAGGCCCAGGATACTTTAAAATCAATAACAGCATCTTATTAGATACAGAATACCAAACACAAATAAAACAGGAAATATTAAACACAGTTCAAAATAATAAAGATGCAAACCCAAACACCCTATGGGAAGTAATTAAAGGAAATATACGTCACACAACAATTAGATACACATCATTTAAACAAAAAAAGCACACAAACTTGAAACTGAAACACTTGAAAAACCATTGCATGAGACAAACACAAACGACACTAAAGACATTGAAAATGAAATAACATCAAAAAACAAGTATTAGAAGAAATTTATCATACACGTCTCAATAAAATAATATTACGAGTGCGTGCACAGCATGTTGAACATAATGAAAAAAATACAAAATACTAAGCAAACATCGAAAACGCAGAAGTGAACAAAAAACTATACACAAATTAATGGTCAATGGCGAAGATATAACAAACAGAACCCAAATACTACAACGTTTATTTTTTCGAAACCCTCTATAAACGAAAAATGTTTGAAAATAACACCTTTTAAAAACACATCTTGCTTTAAATGAAGAGGAAAAAAAACTGTGCGACGGATTAAATAATGAATATTAATGTGGATTAGCTCTAAAAGAAATGCAAAATAACAAAAAGTCCAGGGTCTGATGGCCATCACAATCGAATTTTATAAAAATTCTGGAATGATATAAAAATACATTTAATTAATTCACTTAACTATTCATTAACACAAACGAAAACTTAACTACGCTACAAAAAAAAGGTATAATTTCATCATTCCAAAACCTGAAAAAAACTTAGAATCCTTATCAAACTGGCGCGGCAGATACTGCCTGATTCGTTACTTAACAATGATTATAAAAAGTTCAACTAAAAGTATATCAAACAGAAT